>NW_024098242.1:0-262510 GCF_016545835.1 Crotalus tigris | reverse complement strand
GTGGCGAAGGGGCTTGCATAACTCAATGAAGCTATAAGCTATGCCGTGCAGGGCCACCCAAGACGGACAGGTTATAGCAGAGAGTTCTGACCAAATGTGATCCACTGGAGAAGGAAATGGCAAACCACTCCAGTATCTTTGCCATGAAAACCCCATGGACAGTACTAAAAGGCAAAAAGATATGACGCTGGAAGATGAGCCCCTCAGGTCGGAAGGTGTCCAATATGCTACTGGGGAAGAGCAGAGGGCTAGTACTAGTAGCGCCAGAAAGAATGAAGCGACTGGGCCAAAGCCGAAAGGAAGCTCAGCTGTGGATATATCTGGTGGTGAAAGGAAAGTCCAATGCTGTAAAGATTTTTTCTCCATAGGAACCTGGAATGTAAGATCCATGAATCAAGGCAAGCTAGACGTAGTCAAAAAAGAGATGACAAGACTGAACATCGACATCTTAGGAATCAGCGAACTAAAATGGACAGGAATGGGTGAATTTAACTCAGATGACCATCAAGTATACTACTGTGGGCAAGAATCCCTCAGAAGAAATGGAGTAGCCTTCATAGTCAATAAAAGAATAGGAAAAGCAATACTGGGATACAATCCTCAAAATGACAGAATGATCTCTATTCGAATCCAAGGCAAACCATACAATATCACAGTAGTCCAAATCTATGCCCCAACCACTGGTGCTGAAGAGGATGAAATTGACCGGTTCTATGAAGCCCTACAGCACCTTATAGAATTAACACCAAAAAATGATGTCCTTATCATCATGGGGGATTGGAATGCTAAGGTAGGAAGCCAAAAGATAACCGGAATAACAGGCAAGTTTGGCCTTGGAGTACAAAATGAAGCAGGGCACAGGCTAATAGAATTTTGTCAAGAGAATACGATGGTCATAACAAACACTCTTTTCCAACAACCCAAGAGACGGCTCTACACATGGACATCACCAGACGGTCAACATAGAAATCAGATTGACTATGTGCTCTGCAGCCAAAGATGGAGAAGCTCTATACAGTCAGTAAAAACAAGACCAGGAGCTGACTGTGGCTCAGATCATGAGCTTCTCGTTGCAAAATTTAGGCTTAAATTGAAAAAAGTAGGGAAAAGCACTAGGCCACTCAGGTATGAACTAAATCATATTCCTGATGAATATACAGTAGAGGTGACAAATAGATTTAAGGAACTGGATCTGATAGACAGAGTGCCTGAAGAACTATGGATGGAAGTTCGCAACATTGTACAAGAGGTAGCAACTAAAACCATCCCAAAGAAAAAGAAATGCAAGAAAGCAAAATGCTGTCTGAGGAAGCTTTGCAAATAGCTGAGGAAAGAAGGGAAGCGAAAGGCAAGGGAGAAAGAGAAAGATACACCCAATTGAATGCAGAATTCCAGAGAGTAGCTAGAAGAGATAAGAATGCCTTCTTAAATGAACAGTGCAAAGAAATAGAAGAAAACAACAGAATAGGGAGGACCAGAGATCTCTTCAAGAAAATTGGAGATATGAAGGGAACGTTTCATGCAAAGATGGGCATGATAAAGGACCAAAATGGCAGAGACCTAACAGAGGCAGAAGAGATTAAGAAGAGATGGCAAAACTACACAGAAGAACTATACAAGAATGAGCTTAACATCCCAGATAACCACAATGAGATGGTCATTGACCGCGAACCAGACATCCTAGAAATGTGAAGTGAAATGGGGCCTTAGAAACTGAGCACAACAAAGTACAGAGTACACTAGAAGACACAAAGATGTGAGGTGACTGGGGAGGCTAAAACATATAAGGAACGGTTGCGAGAATTGTTATGTCTGTTTAACGAAAAACGAAGAGAAGGACAAGGGGGACATGATAGCAGTATTCCCATATCTCAGGGGCTGCCATAAAGAAGAGGGAATTAAGCTATTTTCCAAAAGCACCTGAAGGCAGGACAAGAAGCAACGGGTGGAAACTAATCAAGGAGAGAAGCAACCTAGAACTAAGGAGAAACTTCCTGACAGTGAGAACAATTAATCAGTGGAACAGCCTGCCTCCAGAAGCAGTAAATGCTCCAACACTGGAAGTTTTTAAGAAGAGACTGGACAGCCATTTGTCCGAAATGGTGCAGGGTTTCCTGCCCGAGCAGGGGGTTGGACTAGATGACCTCCAAGGTCCCTTCCAACTTTACTATTATTATTATTATTATTATTATTAAAGCTAGTGGAGGTGACAGTATTCCAGCTGAGCTATTCAAAATCTTAAAAGACGATGCAGTAAAAGTGCTACATTCAATTTGCCAGCAAATTTGGAAAACTCAACAGTGGCCACAGGATTGGAAAAGGTCAGCTTACATTCCAATTCCAAAGAAAGGCAATGCCAAAGAATGTTCAAACTATCGCACCATTGCACTCATTTCACATGCTAGTAAAGTTATGCTTAAAATCCTACAAGCTAGACTCCAGCAGTATGTGGATCGAGAACTACCAGAAGTACAGGCAGGATTTCGAAGAGGCAGAGGAACTAGAGATCAAATTGCCAACATACGCTGGATCATGGAGAAAGCTAGGGAGTTCCAGAAAAACATCTACTTCTGCTTCATTGACTATGCAAAGCCTTTGATTGTGTGGATCACAACAAATTGTGGCAAGTTCTTAAAGAGATGGGAGTACCAGACCATCTCATTTGTCTCTTGAGAAACCTATATGTGGGTCAAGAAGCAACAGTGAGAACCGAACACGGAACCACTGATTGGTTCAAAATTGGAAAAGGAGTCCGGCAAGGCTGTATACTGTCGCCCTGCCTATTTAACTTATATGCAGAGCACATCATGAGAAAGGCAGGGCTAGATGAATCAAAAGTTGGAATTAAGATTGCCGGGAGAAATATCAACAACCTAAGATATGCAGATGATACCACTCTAATGGCAGAAAGTGAAGAGGAACTAAAGAGCCTCTTGATGCGGGTGAAGAAGGAGAGTGCAAAAGTTGGCTTGAAACTCAACATTAAGAAAACCAAAATCATGGCATCCGGCCCTCTCAATTCCTGGCAAATAGATGGGGAAGAAATGGAGGTAGTGACAGATTTTATTTTTCTGGGCTCCAAGATCACCTCAGATGGGGACTGCAGCCAAGAAATTAAAAGACGCTTGCTCCTGGGGAGGAAAGCTATGGCAAATCTAGACAGCATACTAAAAAGCAGAGACATCACCCTGCCAACAAAAGTGCGTATAGTCCAGGCCATGGTTTTCCCAGTTGCAATGTATGGCTGTGAAAGTTGGACCATAAGAAAGGCTGAGCGCAAAAGAATTGAGGCCTTTGAACTATGGTGCTGGAGAAGACTCCTGCGAGTCCCTTGGACTGCAAGGCGTTCAAACCGGTCAGTCCTAGAAGAGATCAACCCCGACTGCTCTTTAGAAGGCCAGATCCTGAAGTTGAAACTCAAGTACTTTGGCCACCTAATGAGAAGGAAGGATTCACTGGAGAAGAGCCTAATGCTGGGAAAGATTGAGGGCAATAGAAGAAGGGGACGACAGAGAATGAGATGGCTGGATGGAGTCACTGAAGCAGTAGGTGTGAATTTAAATGGACTCCAGAAGATGGTAGAGGACAGGAAGACCTGGAGGAACGTTGTCCATGGGGTCGCGATGGGTCAGACACGACTTCGCAATTAACAACAACAACACTCCAAGACTCCACATACAAACCCCTAAACACAGATCCCACCACCTACCTGGAAAAAACCACCAGATCCAAAATAAAAGCCTCCCCCATTAGCGAAGAGATCCAGCAAAGAATCATTCCCAGAGAGAAATCATCCAGATGCCCCAAACTCTATAGTCTCCCCAAGATGCACAAGAAAGGAACCCCACTGAGACCTATAGTTGGCTCCATAGGCTCACCTCTACAAAATCTAGCCAAATTTCTCACCAAACAACTACAGCCCTATGCAGAATCCATCACCTCACACGTAAAAAACTCATTCCAGTTTATAGAGATCATAAAGAAACAAAACTTACAGCCCAGCGACCTACTCGTGAGCTTCGATGTCATATCCCTCTTCACCCAAGTGCCTATCAAAGAAGCCTTGACAGCTATCCAAAACAAATATAACCCCCCCAAACACATCTTAGATCTGACCAACCACTGCCTATCCAACACATACTTCATCTATAATGGACAAAAATACAAACAAACAGAAGGAGCACCCATGGGATCACCCCTCTCACCTGTCATTGCCAACCTCTACATGGAACACTTTGAAACCCAAGCTCTAGAAAAATCGGATCACAAACCCAAACTCTGGCTCAGATACGTAGACGACACCTTCATAATCTGGCCACATGGGAAAGAAAAACTGGACAACTTCCTCACACACCTCAACAGCTACACCCCAAAATACAGTTCACCATGGAAATAGAAGCTAACAACCAACTTCCCTTCCTGGGTGTCTTAGTCTACAAGAAATCCAATTGCTCCCTAGGACACACCATCTACCAGAAGAAAATACACACAAACCGCTATCTGCACGTTCTCTCACACCACCACCCAGCACAGATCAACTCTGTAGCCAAGACACTCATCTCCAGAACAAAACGCTTAGCTGATGAACAACACCTAAAAACCGAACTACACACTCTCACCAATGTACTAACATCCAATGGATTCCAAAGAAATAAGATTACAAACCTAATCCAAAAAGAAACCCCCACTAAAATCCAAGACAGAGAACAAGAAAATGGCAAAGCCTTCCTCCCATACATGAAAGGCACCACAGACAGAATAGCAAGATCCTCCATAAACACAACATCAAGACAGCATTCTGCACAAACAGAAAAATATCCACCATCCTAAGAAACCCCAAAGACAAAATTGAGTTAGAAAATCAAGGAGTATATGAAATCCCATGCACTGCTTTTCCCAACACATACATCGGACAAACCAACAGAAGAATAAGTGCATGCATTGAAGAACATAAGAACTCAGTCAAAAAAGAGGAACCAACATCTTCCCTGGTGCAACACCTTAAAGCCACAGGATATGAAATTGACTTTAAAAACACCAGAACTATTGCCAAAACTGAACAAAAGAGCCAAGGTGGCGCAGCAGTTAGAGTGCAGTACTGTAGGCCACTTTAGCTGACTATGTTCAGCAGGTCAGCGGTTCAAATCTCACCAGCTCAGGGTTTACTCAGCCTTCCATCCTTCCGGGGTAGGTAAAATGAGGACCCAGATTGTTGGGGGCAATGTAAATATATATATATATACATTGCTTACTGGTGTACACCGCTTAGAGAGTGCTTGCACTTAAAGCGGTATATAAGTCTCATAAATAGAAATAGAATACATAAATAGATTTTAATAACAGAATAATCAGAGAAGCCATCGAGATAGAAAAACGCCCACACATCATGAACAAACGAGATGATATGTCCTGCCTACCAGCCATTTGGAAACCCGCCCTTATTGACAAACGACTCGCTAACACAAAAAATGACACCAGACCCACACTCACAAAAACCACACAGGGTGTCATCACCACATATCCACGCAAAAAGCAAACCCAAAGCCACACTGATGATGAGGCACGACCACAAACCAGAAGCCAGACCACAGCTGCATCATTAGCCACTTTAAACCCCTCCAATCCAAACATGAAGCAAACTGACACCCTCCATGAAGATGAGGCACGACCATGAACGCGAAGCCAAAAAATAGCAAGGCAGCCCACCATCTTAAATCCCCCTGCAACTCAGACTAACCTGAGCACAACAAAGCCCCCACCCAAACAGAACACTCTCCCAGCCAATCAGAGCACAGCCAACGCCCCTGCCAATCAGAGCACAGCCAAGCCCCTAACCAATCAGAACACACCTCCACCCAATCAGAGCACAGCCAAGCTCCCACCCAATCAGTTCATACCCCCACTGGCAGTTAAAAGGAAGAAACAGCTAAGACCACACATTGTTGCCTGAAGCATGAAGCTGAAAACACCAGCCTGAAGATGATGAATGGGACTTCGTCGAAACGTCGCCAAGACACTTCCAATCTTATTCCAACTTGAGATGTCATCCCCACCACCAAGTCGTTTCCCCCTTCTCTCTTCCTTGTGATTTTCCATGAGTTCAGAGCCCTCACCCCCTACACTATCCTGGCGTCTATCCTTAACATCGTGATGTTTATTACTACGGAGCCTCACTGTAGATATTCTGCATGTGCTCTCACTGCATGGCTCTCCCCCACGCACCATTTTCCCAGCCTTTCCAATTTCTCTGCTGTGGGGAGTGGGTCTTTAGGCCTCATGACACATGAGCGTAATGTATGGCCAGGTTTATGTGCCACCCTCACGTTGTGGGGTGCCAATAATCTGGCCTTAGCCTCTGAGACATTGCTGACATAGGGCAGGGTGACACGTGCTATGTGTCATGAGGCCTAAAGACCCACTCCCCACAGCAGAGAAATTGGGGTTTGTGTACAAAATCAACTGTAAGGACTGCTCCTCTAACTACATGGGCGAGACCTCTAAGAGGGTGAAAACAAGGGTCCAGTAACATAAGTTGGCCATAAGAAGAGGAGAGCAATACTTCCAGATCCTAACGCACATGATGGGCACAAATTTGATTTTGAGGGTGTGGTTGTGGTTGCCAGCGACGTTACAAAGAGCGGCAGGTTGCTTAAAGAAGCGTGGCTTTCAAAAGAGGAGTCGATCAATCGACACATAGATTTGCACCCTGCACACTTAACATTAAGAGCATGGGAAGCCCGAACCCATTCACTTCACCACCAGCAACTCAATAATGATAACTTCACTCCGTTATCGGGAAGGACTAATACCCAGGTAAACAACAGCTGACGACCTGAGACCCCCTGGGGTGTCACAATGGAAACGTGATCGTCACGGAAAGAAATACCTGCCGGTTCCAAGGATTCAATTTCTGACGCATCAGGCATATATTGATGCAAATGCTGATGCTATCACTAGCCTCCCATGTTGACTAGGAAGAACTAAGAAGGAAACAAAACAAATCAGAACACCACTTCCAAGCACTGAGTCATCACATCCAAATGGTAGCTAGAAAAACGAACCAAGAAACAACAGCACACCTCCAACGTAAGATGAATGCCATACGTAAGTCCCAATATAGTAATTTTACCAATAGAGTGGTTTGTAACCTCTCTTCCAAACCTCTGACCAACTCACAACTCACCCTACTGCAACGTGATACTAATCATAACCTTATGGATGCCTACCCTTTAGATTTTATATCTGCACTGGAGCCTGCGATGCATCATATGGGGACAGATGAAGACACCAGAAATTCCATTAGACAACAGATCACAGGGCTACTAACTAACCACAGGTACCATCACACCCTATCTAGAGAAGAAACTGGAGCTCTTACACAACTTAAAAGAGATGATACTATTGTCATACTTCCTGCAGACAAAGGTAGGGTGACTGTTATTATGGATAGAACACTGTATACAGCTAAAGCACTTGAACTCTTGAATGATAAGTTGGCCTATAGAGTAATTAAAAAAGACCCCTCAATAACGCTCAAAAATAAAATCAACAAACTGCTAGACAACTTTAAGCGTTGTAAGAAGATCGGAGATGACACCCTAAAGAGGATACGTCCCTGTGACACGGCCCTTGCCCGTTTTTACGGTCTACCAAAGATCCACAAAGAAGGTACCCCCCTTCGCCCCATTGTATCATTCAGGGGCACCCCCATCTCAGGACTAGCTAAATGGCTTAGTACCCGCATCAACCACCTCGTAGATGGCAGTAACACCATGGTCAGATCTGCAGAAGAATTTTTAACTAGAATTAAGACCCTTAGGGTGGAGGATGATGAGATGATGGTGTCGTTCGACGTCACCTCTCTCTTCACCTCCATTCCCCAGGACTTAGCCATCTCTGTCCTGAAAGAACGTTTGACACCTATGAATGAAAATCATCACCAAGATTCCCTTCAGACGGAAGACCTCGTGAAATTGATAGAAATATGTCTCCAGACTTATTTCACATTCCAAGGTACCATCTATGAACAAATAAAAGGAACCCCGATGGGCTCCCCCATCTCCAGTATTATAGCTGAGGTAGTCCTTCAACAGCTTGAACATAAGGCTATGACTTTATACCAACCCAAATTTTGGGTTCGATACGTGGACGATACATTTGCCATTGTCAAAAGACAACATGTAACTACATTTATGGGAATATTAAATTCCATCTACTCTGACATAAAGTTTACTGTAGAGGAAGAAAGACACAATTCTCTTGCCTTCTTAGATGTTTCCATCCACCGTCAACCAGATGGATACCTACATACGAAGGTATTCCGTAAACCAACCCACACGGATAGAATCCTCCATTACCAGAGTAATCATCCTGTTTCCCATAAAATCAGCTGCATAAAAACGTTATTTAAACGCGTTGACTCCCACTGCAGCACGGATGAATATAAGAAAGAAGAGAGGAGACACCTCTTCCGTACGTGCATATATAACGGTTATCCATTAAAATTTATCAAACGACATTGTACAACTTTCCAGCACCAGACCACCCAACGAAGAAGGGATTCCCCCCTACAAAAAACACGCATCTCCCTCCCATACATAAGTAACATCTCAGAGGCCACAGCCAGACTACTAGCACCCCATGGTATAGAAGTAGCTCACAAACCTAACCAAACCCTACGATCAAAAATTATGCGTCCAAAGGACCCCCTACCTACCATGGAGAAATCTGCTATTGTTTATAAGATCAACTGCAAAAACTGCGAAGGCAACTATGTGGGAGAAACAGCCAAACGCTTGAAAACTCGCCTCCACGAACACAAACTGGCCATAAAACGAGGCGAACCACACTCACAACTTTGGATGCATATGGCACAACAAGGCCATCAGTTTGACTTCAATAACACCCTTATCATAGCCAGTGATGCCACGAAGGGAGGTCGGCTGCTAAAAGAAGCCTGGTTCTCGAATAACAACTCAATCAATCGTCACATTGACTTGCACCCAGCACAACAAGCGCTACGAAAATGGAACTCAAACCATCATCCTTTATATCACAAACCTTACAATCAACATCCACAACATTCTAAACCAGGAGCTACACCTCCTCCCTACCAGAAACAATCTGATATAGCCTACCCAGAAACCCCCCAACAATATCAAGAGGAAACCACACCCCCTTTAATTGGAGAAAACAACAATAATGACATTGGAGCGCTTAAGAAATTTGAGGATAGAACCACTAAATTTAGCACTACCCATAATAATAATAAAGGTGGATATCCCATACAGAGAGGGGAGAAAAAACATGTGATGACGACCCGTTCGCTTGATAAAAGGGAAAGTAACATGAGCGGGGAATCTGCCCAAATACCAACAGACTTTTGCTCACAGAAATGGGGGGGATTTAACTTGAATATTGACCTACGAGGGAAGATGAGCATGGGGGACACCATGATGGAGGAGGATGATTCAAACATTGAAAAATACCACATCCAGTTGATGCTTGTACATGCGAGCGAAGATAAATACGGGAGCACGCAGCAGAGGAAAGATGTTAAATTGCAGCCGATGAAGCCCCGCCTCCATGGTAGGATACACAATGACATCAAACTAAATCCCCCCACTGCAACGAGAGCCAATACTGCCGGGAGAGGGCGGAACATAACTTTAACAATACCCCCTGAGGTCGACGGAAATGTGAACAAAAGTGCTCGAGAGAACGACAGAAGAAATCTTTACTCTGATTCCCCCCCCCACCTATCAGCTGTTCAGCAGGGAATGCTAGCACAGTCTAGGAACCACGTGCAGACGTCTATGGAACCCGTTTGAATCACCTTGTTAGAAACGGTCTCTCAGCCCTGAAGATGTTGGGGAGTTTTCCCAACGAAAGCTTGGCAACCTTTTAATATAGTAAAATACTTTAATTAAAGTATTTTAACTTTAAACTCTCCTGGTGAACGCGCTTTATTCATTTCATTTATAATTATGCCCGGGAGTCGCATTTTCACCATCATTATTGAATATATATATATATATATATATATATATATATATATATATATATATATATATATATATGTTTTCTGAGGTTTTCCCGGGTGTTTGTATGTAGGTCTTTGGTTGTTCGGGTTTTCTCCTGCGTAAAATTGGAAGTGTCTTGGCGACGTTTCGACCAAGTCCCATTCGTCATCTTCAGGCTGGTGCTCTCAGCTTCGTGCTTTGAGAAGCACAAAGCTGAAAGCACCAGCCTGAAGATGACGAATGGGACTTCGTCAAAACGTCGCCAAGACACTTCCAATTTTACATGGGAGAAAACCCGAACAACCAAAGACATATATATATATATGTCTATATTATATCCTTAATATACATCATTTTCCTAAAATTTTACTGAAGCATGCATTTTATGCTCATTTGTCCCTATTGTTTATTTTTTAGAGTATGATGAGAACATAACAAAGAGAAGTAAACATATACACACAATCCACATAATTATATACAAGACGCCTATGTGGATACGGCAATTTCCTCATAACTGGATGTTCAGTTGAGCTATCCAGGCAATTGCCAGTGTGATTCAATGTTTTTAACTGTTTTTCCTAATTTTTTTTTTTTCTTATTAAAAGTTTTATGAATTTTACAAAAAAGAAAAAAGAATACAAAACAAGAGACAACATATACAAAAAAATAAAACTAAACAATACATATATAAGAAAAACCCCCCATCCCCCACCCCTCCCCCCCCCCAAAAAAAAACCCTCCCTTCCCCCCCCCTGAGCTTCCCAGAGCAGAATATAGGCTTAAGAAATAAAAATAAAAATTAAATTAAGAACTTTATATTTATATATATAAAAAGATTATCTATAATATATATGAAAATAAAACTTATGAAAAAACTATATAATATTTTTGTATACCCAATCTAAATTGTATAAATTTTATCCATTTATCCCAAACAGCAAAAAACTTCTCTTGCGTTTGTTGCTTTAAGAAAGCCGAAATCTTTGCCATTTCCGCCAAATGAGCTACTTTAAGAAACCATTCCTGCAATGTAGGCAAAGATTCCTTCTTCCAATATTGTCCTACTAACAGCCTGGCGGCTGTAATCAAATTTAACATCAATACAACCTCCTTTGTATCACAATCTGTAACAATACCTAACAAAAATAATTGCGGAGTAAATTTTACCCTCCTTCTAAAAATTCTCTGGATATTCCACCATATTTTGATCCAAAATGCTTTTATCTCTCTGCATGACCACCAAATATGATAATAGGAAGCCTCCTTATAACCACATCTCCAACATTTGGGTTGCACGTCAGGGTACATATAAGACATTTTTTGTGGATCAAGGTGCCATCTATAAAACATTTTATAAAAATTCTCCCTTAAGTTCTGTGCTTGTGTAAATTTGACATTTCTCACCCAAATATTTTCCCAGGTGTCCAATGAGACTGGCTCACCAAAATTCTGCGCCCATCTTATCATACAATCTTTAATTAGTTCCGTTTCTGAATCCAATTCAACTAAAACCGCATAAATTCTCTTAATGTGGGTTTGTCTTGAATCCTTCACTTGCTTAATAAGATTTTCATCTTCTCTAAGAAAACCCACCTTACAATCCATCTTCCATCTGTCTAGTAATTGCCTATATTGGAACCAAGAATAAATAAAGTTTTCTTGTGCTAACTCTTCCCGTGATTTTAATTGCCAGTTTTGTCCATCCCATTTAAGTAACTGTCTGTAAGACACCATATCCATTTTAACCCCTCTTTTTATTGCTTCTATCGCATGCCAAGGTATAGCCCATAATGGTACTTTGAAATCACTTTTATAATATTTTCTCCAAATCCTAAGTAAAGAAATTCTTAAGATATGAGATTTAAAAGCCCAATCCATTTTTTTATTGAATGTTAAATAGGCATGCCACCCATAAAGTAAATCCCATCCCTCTAGATAAAGTATCTCAGAATTTGTCAAATTTACCCAATCACTGATTAGTGTTAAAACCACCGCATCATAATATAATTTCAAATTTGGTACCTTAAGTCCACCCCTCTCACGGAAGTCTTGCATAATTTTAAACTTAACCCTTGGCTTTTTCCCTGCCCAGATAAATTTATTAAGACCCTTCTGCCACTCATTTAAATTAATCTCATTTTTCAAAATTGGTAACATTTGAAACAGAAAAAGAAACTTGGGTAAGATATTCATTTTTATCACTGCAATTCTTCCCATGAGGGATAATTGCAACTTTTCCCAGTTCTTCAAGTCGTTCTGTACCCTGACCCACAACCTTTCATAATTATTTTTAAATAATTTTACATTAGAAACAGACAACATCACCCCCAAATATTTTACCTTATTAACAATCTCAAAACCCGTCAGGTTAGTCAAAATCTGCTTCTCCTGACTAGACATATTTTTAGGTAATGTTTAGGTAATGTTTTTCCTAATTTTGTATGCCTCCTGTACCCTGGTGTTGGGTGACCAAAAGTTTTAAATCAATAAATAATACAACATTGAAATATGGTCACGCAGATAGCCTTTAAAGCTTGCATTTTATCAGGTGTGTTCAGGAGTTATCGAGGAGTATTGTATAACATTGACAAAATAATCCCCTCTGAGAGAAGTCATGCAGTGACATGGATGAAGTAGAGACAGGTCTGCTTTTATAGTTTATAGCATGTCTTTGGTGATTAAATTGCCTACGTACCTGGTTTTGAATAGCACTTTGTGAGAGCATATAATTATCCTTGGTTGTAAAGCTCTCAGTGAAATCCTTCCTTTGTATTTTTTCAGACAAGAAAGTGATATTTTGGTTGAGAAACCCAGGTTATCACGGAGAAAGGAAGCAAAAGAAAAGGCAAGACCAATTCCTATTCTTCAGCAATGCTCTCCTGAGTGACCTCCTACAGATGTTTATCATAACAGCCAATTATTGAAGAAGATATGGTGGATGAAGGCAGTGAATAAAAACGTCTTCCAGCTGCTGCTTCCCAAGCTATATCTGTAAGCCTATGCTGGTTCCTTCTAAAGCTGTCATGTCCAAGATTAAACTGGGTTTTTTTTCTCCTTCCCATCTCTTTTGTTTCTGGTGTTTTTCCTTCTATGGAGAGCTTGGTTTTTCCTTTGAATAACTGTGTTGTTAGCTTAATGTTTGCTTCATCCATAACTTTTGCTTTTTATTTTGTGCCTGTACTCAAAACACAGACATGCCAGCAAGCATCAAAAGGACTCTAGCAAAGATATTGCTGCCTTTCTGCAACAACAAAGAGAACTAAAAAGGACAAAGACAAAAAGTCAGTTTGTATACATAATGGTAAAATAAGATGCTTTGATTTAAAAGAGCGGGTAAATAAATAAACAAATGAAAAGTTTGTATCAACCAAAATTATTACTAAGAGCAAAGCCATTTTTATTGTGAAGGAATAACAAGTTTTGTAGCAGTATCAAGGTCTGAAAATTCCTTTTGAATTAAACCAAATTTCTACAAGATTTGTGTTCAATACAAAATTAGAATATTTTACTGTCAACTGAAATTAATGACATATTCTATAAATTACTGGTAATTTTTGGTTGGACCCCATCCACATGCAAAAGAAAATAATCAGCAGGCTTAAGAAAAAAAAAATCCTGCTGGTAAAGAAAGATTTAAAAAAAGGGGGGGCCGAGTGCTTTTAGGAAAGCAAGTCTTTCTTTTGTTTATCCTAACATCTTACATTTTAATACAGGAATCCCACTGTTGTTTGTTCAGATTAAATGTAATTTTAAGCATGGGGAATTCAAAAAGATATATTGATGCAAATGCTGATGCTATCACTAGCCTCCCATGTTGACTAGGAAGAACTAAGAAGGAAACAAAACAAATCATACTAAGAGAAGCAAGGGTGAGTTTGTATTCACACTGAGATCCATTGTATAATTTGTCCTTAGTGATGAATAGGCAGTTAAAAATATTCTCAGCAAATAAATACATATCCTTGACCTCATCCACTTGACATTGTCCCTCCAAGATTTAAAACCCTAGCTGGAAAAAAGGGATCAACTCTTTGATGGACTTTGCCTGCAAAGTTATGTGCAAGACCAATGCACTATACAAATGTCCTGTGATTGACCTGTATTTTTCAATTAATACCTGGAAGAGAGGCTGCTTAGACAAGCTAGATCTTCCTATTTAATCTTGCAAGTTGAGAGATAACAAAGTTCAACTTTAACCTCAATCAGTTAATTATTTCTCTTTTTCTTGTAGCAGAACCTGCTAGATACTTAATCCTCATTAATATGTAACCTTTTGCTGATGCTGGGGTTGGAGGGAGAAAGAGAGATTGCAGGGCTATACAAACTTGCCCAATGAAAGCAATACCTTTGTAAATTTTATTCTGGAGACCATCCTTATATTTGGGCTCAGACAGCAAATTAAGGAGGGCCCCCATGGTACTATGAATATATTCATGGACTTTCTAAAATGTTTGTAGCTGTTCTGGCATCTCTGTTGGTGTTTTCATTCTTTGGTATTTGTCCTGCAAATCCTAAATCAAGCATCAGTGGACAAATTAGCAGCAACTAAGTACTTACATTGAATCAAATCAGGTTGATGTACTAAAACTAAACAATGTGAAAAATCCTTGAGAGTCTGAGCAAAGAGATACCATCAAATGACAAATCAGATAAGAGACAGCATAGCCGAAGTTGGATAGTGGGAGAGACAAGAGACTCAAAAGAGACCATCCCTGGTTTCTTAGGCTATAAAGAACATGACGTAAGTCAGGATGACCTAAGTAATTTCTATTAAAGTTTCTGTTAAATTGTATGAATTTGGGGACAGATGTCTGAGGACTCCTTTGGAAAGCACCTGGAAACACATTAGCTTCTTTAAATAAACTTTGCAGACAAAGGTTATGTCCATTAACAAGAGGAAATGATGAGGATACTTTAGTAACTTCTATTTCCTTACATAACAAATAAAGTGTAAATGCTGACTGAACCATTGTATGTAATCCTTTCACAGCCTTATGGGAAGACCCATCTTTGCTTGGATCAAAAATATATGTGTTACTCAGAGAGATTCAGAGTGTGCAAGACATTTGGAGGAAAATTGTATATTTATATTTGCAAAATTGATGTCGACCTTGTAGGGTAAATAGGAATCATAGCCAGATGAGTTAATTCTACTAATGCTACACTGACAGAATCTCCCTCCCAACACACCCACACAACATGACCCACCCTCCTTTACAGCCCAAGAAACTTGGGAGTGTCTCTTCTGAGCCTCTTGCCCTGTTAACTATACAGTGGCAAACTATGCTGTCTGTTATCTGGCCATTTCCTTAGCAGCATCTCCTTGCACAGTTTCTCAAGGTCTTTCCTACATTCCATTACAGATTACGCAGCCAAGATGGATGCTTCTCTTCTGGGCATTTCAACTGTTTGCCATCTTTACCATAAGAAGGTATTAATCTGCCAAAGGTAATCTGAGATCCACAATGCCCGCAACAGTGTAAAATCATTTTAATACGTGAACAGCTCAATACACTACATCAAGTAATTCAAATATAACTTGTGGTACTAATCATGTTCTATGACTGGACAGCTTTCTGAGGTCATCTAGGACAAATTGAAAATTATCAGACATCTTTTCATCATGTTTCTAGATAAGAATGACTGATCATTTGGAACTAATAACTTGTAACTGAATTTGTCTCTCTCCTCTTTCCTCAGAATTGTTCCTTTATTCTCATGTCATTATGCCACAGGTGGATAACCTTGACTGATACATAAACTCTGATGTGGGTTGCCTAGTAGTTTGAACTGTATTAATCATATGGATTCTCCTGGATTTGTTGCTTTTAAACTGAAATACTTATTTTAAGTAAATATTATACTTTTCACTTGCTTGCAAGCTTAAAATGGCCAGAAATTGTGTTGCACATAAAGATCTCACAGCCTTTCTCAAGTACTAGTTTACATTCTACCTTCAACCTCCCCAAATTAACACACCAATTTCAAGCATCTGGAATCTTTCAATCATTCCAAATGATTGCTCCTAAAGTGTTGTGTGACCTCTTGAAGCCATCAGTGTGAGTCCGACAGGAGAACCACATTGTCAAGTTTCAAAAATAATATAAAAAATAATTTAAATATTAACAATATCAGATGTTTATATTGACCACATCTGGCAATTTCTAAAGCAGAGAAGAAAGGAGGGAGACTAGTAAGATTACAAACTATAGACATAAGCAATGGCAATGTTTTATGACTTCCTATTCTTCTGTTACTTCTTATTACCTTTCTGGTAAATAATATTAATATTTCATAATACATTTTTATTAAACAATGCAGATTCAGCAAAAATGGAAGAATAACTTCACACAATAGGACATTCACTTTCTGAATTCACAATATTTTTTTTTACTAAATCATTCAAACCAGCATTTTCTGTAGCAACTACAGGTTGTTATCCAGCAAGAATTATTTCTCCCAGCAATCAAACTTTGGGCTTTCAACACCCAAAGTGTTGAATAATTGGAGATTATTTACTGACTATCACAAACATGCTATATGAGAAAAGATCAAGTGATATATCATTCATTGGTTTTATTTAATTCCTTTCCTCAAGGAAAGAAGCTCAAAATGGCATGTGAATTAGATATCACATAGAAGATTGGCTGAATCTAACAATGAGGTTTACTTATAATGTATGTTACAGAGCTTATAACAATATATATGCAATGGTTTTAATGCTGTGGGTTAGTGTTTTGAGATTTCTCAGCAGCTTTACTGAAAAGATATCTTTAAAAAAAATAGAATTGCTTCCCTTACATGACTCTTTGATGTCTATATGAAGCCTCTGGTGTGGTCACTTAATGGCATGGGGTGAGGTATAAATGATATCCAGATTTGTATCTCTATCAACAAAGCAATGCCAAGGAGGCTCTTACTGTAGATGGTAGGGGTCTGGATGAGGAAGAATAGGCTTCAACTCAACCTTAGCAAGATTGCTTCTGGTTTTAGGGCTTCAGGTTCTGGAAATTTTCCATATGTAACTCAGAGCAGAGTTTTATCTCCCTGACAGAACCTATGCCAAATTTAGGGATCCTCCTGGACTCATGACTTCTAGTTGAAGAGTAGGTGGCTACCATGGCCAGGATAATTTTACACAGCTTCATGTTGTGTGCCAATAGCACTTGTTCCTGAGGAAGAGGCTCTGCCATAGTCTCTCATACCTTAGTCATCTCCCAAATAGATTATTTTAATGTATTTTATATGACACTGAAGAACAACTCAAAGCAGCAACTGATGGAAAATGAAGCACTACAGGCAGTTATCGGCAGTCCTTCTTTGCTAGTTGCATAAGTTGCTACTGGTTTTCTGGATCCAATTTGAGTTGCTGTTAAGTCTTTCATGACATGGAGCTACGTTATCTGAGGAACCACCTCTTCAAAATTGTATTTACCCATTCCATCAGAACTGTCAGGAGAGGAATGCTATGGGTCCTGTCTATGATGTAGTGTCCATCTGGCAGCACCCAAAAAATGAGTCTCCTTTCTCATGGCACTTGCTGTTTGGATCATCATTCCTCTGGAGGTTAAACTAGCCCCAACCCTGGTGGCCTCTTGTATATTTTGGAAAATCTGATTATGCCACTAGGCATGTGGATCAGAACATGTGGCAGATTCCACAGAATGGTTATGTTGTTGATTATGACAGTTTCCAACACTGGCTACAATTATGCATTTTAAAATGCTTTTATGTTGATGTTATTTTTATGTTTTTAATGGTGGTTCACTGCCCAAAGTCACAATGTCAGGAGAGTGAGGGCATATACATTGAAATAAATATATTTCTTTGTTTTATTTTTTGTCTCAGCTCTATATATTATGTTTCTCACCTTGTTATTGAATTGTATAATCCTCACCTAAGAAATTCATTCTGGAAAGAGGACTTTGCCTATTTTAATAGCTATAAAATTTTACTTTTATCAAATACTTCAGTTTCTTGATAAAATGCTAAGATTGCTCATGCATGGTAAACTGTTTGCAAAATAAAAAAGGAAGAAATTTCTGGTTCATATATTCTATCCTTTTTGTTTCGCATTTTGCAGATACACAAAAAGCCCAGTGCAATAAATAAACTTACCATTCCTATGTTTGAATGTGCATTTTAATCTATGCTAATTTTACACACAACAGTTGCTTCAGCCAGATCCTATTTACAGTCTTTCCACAGTTAGAGACACATTGCTATTTTCCTGAAATAAATGTTTCTGTATGAAACCCCTTAGTTTCTGTGTGTGCTGGTAACTGATACCATCAATGGAATGCCAAGCACTGTGTTTATCAAAGGAATTAGAAAGTCCCAGATATGAATTCAGTACTAACTAGGAGAAGGAACTTCTAACTGAGCAGCTTCAGAAGATGAACAGCATGATAGCAAAACCACTCTATTCGGTGGCCCCACCAAAACTGAAGTCAAATTATAATAAGTGTTCAGAAAGTCAGACATTCATAATGTTGAAAGCCAAGTGTCAAAATTCAAACTTGAAGTTCTATCAAGAATAAAGCAATCCTGTTGGTAATATTTCTTTCTTTTTTTTTTTTTACTATTCTCAATCATGTTTGCTCTCCTCTGTATTCAAACAGGAAAGTAAGCCCATAAATATATATCAATAAAAACAATTTCAATTTTTTTTCTGAAAAATGAGGTAGAAGAACCTTATTAGAGCCTCTTCTAGGAATTATAAAAATATTTCCGCATATTGGAGGTCAAATTGTAACAGAGAATTAAAATAAATTCTAAAGGTGAATTGCTTTTAGAGTCCATGCAGTGCTAAAGTTCATACATTCTAGAACGGAAATTAAAGGTCCTTTATGCATTCACATGTAAGAAAGCAGAGAATACCAAACATTTGTCAAGAATATTTAAGACATTGGGGTTATATGTGTCTTCATTGTACATACACATACAAATATTTACCCATTTCTATTCCTTAAAAAGACCTCAAAGAACATTTCTGTACAAAAATATTTTTAACCTGAGATAGAAAAGTAAATATTTCAGAACCTCACCAATGAAGAGCAGTTGTATGTTTCAAGGTCAGCCTTTCAGGTTTGCATTTTGAGAAAAAAATCCAATAACCCATCAAGGCAACATCTTACCCTGTTTTCCCCAAAATAAGACCTAACCAGAAAATAAGCCCTAGCACGATTTTTTCGTATTATAAGCCCTACTCCAAAAATAAGCCCCAATTAAGATCATCTGCCAGATGGATGCATTTAGTACTGTATTTCCTCCAAAATAAGACCAAACTGGAGAATAAGCCCTAATGCATCTTTTGGAGCAAAAATTAATATAAGACTGGACTTATTTTTGGAGAAACGCGGTAATAAATTCATTCAACCATGAAGGAAGGAGTTTTGCTTATTCAGTTTCTAAAATCTTGTAACCTAGACCTTGTTCCTCAAAATTAAACATAATTCATATTACTCTTGATTCTCTGGTTGTGCTCCACTGTTAAAGGTTTGACAGATTCCAAAACCTTAGAAAGAGCGGATGTAAAACAATGTCCTGAAGGTAGATTCCAGAGTAGCTATTTCTCTTCCTCCCGTCCCAGCTACAGCATTAAATACTCAAACACAGAAACACCAATCTCTTTGAAACCTGCCAGGAAAGTGGAAGAGAAGGTAAAAAAGCTTTTCTTGGATGAAAGTGGATTGTTTTCATCTCCTTGAGCTATCCATTGGGGACACTTCTGAAGACAAGAAGCCTGCTAAATACTGGCATGAGTCACTTTGCCACTATCTACTGTTAAACTAAAATTGACTTTAATGTTACTGAATAAATGGTTTTGTTTTTTGTTATTTTTTTTTACTGAAAAGCACAACATATTTTTAGTACAATTAACAGGATGTTCAATCCTTCAGTGGTGAGAAAGAACTCAGACAGAATATGTAAACTAGATTAATGATTATATACCGGAACAATGTTAATTTCCCAATTCCAAACTTTATAAAATGCAACTGGGTCATTCTGTCACACAGAAACAAATATGGGTGTTGAGTGCAAACTGTTTGGAGTTAGAGTTCAGAATAGAGTCAACAGGGATGTGCTCTAATTCCATAAATGAAGCTTAATAATTTAAAGATGAATAGCTGGTACAGTTAAGCAATGAATATGCCCTATATCAATATTATAATATTTGTTGTTATCATACCTAACTATAGAACTACTGTCTGTCACAATTCTTTGCAGATTTTTTAAAAAAATATTACAATAGTATTTTCCTTCCTCTGTTGTATATCACAGGTATTAATTTTATTGTATTTGACTCATTGCCATTTCTGGGTGAGTGCTTCCAAGTCCATTCAAAAAATAAAGATTATTTAGGCACTATTCATATCCACTTCTTTATTGTACACAAAGTTGTAGAATGAAGGACTCTAAGTTGGTGGAAGGGGTTTCATCTGGGAAGTGGTGTAGACCACCAACAACAGACAAGTGTTATCTTCCCTGTCTTTTATTATATAAAGGTAGCAACTTATCTTTCCTAACTTCTTATCACTAAGCTATGTATATTGTACTATACTTTTTTTTAAAAAAGGGGTTTTTTTATCCTGCCTTTTTATTTTTATTAAAAAACACAAGGCAGTGAGCATACCTAATACTCCTTCCTTCTCCTATTATCCTCACAATAACCGTGTGAAGTGAGTTGGGCTGAAGAAGTTACTGACACAAAGTCACCCAGCTGGCTTTCATGCCTAAAATGGGACTACTTCCTAAACAGTCTTATCAATAATTTTGTTCTCCTTAATTGATTGAGCTTATCTTTAGCCATTGTAATCATAGTACACAGAATAATGTTGTAAAGGACATTGGAGGTATTCTAGTCCAACCCTCTTCTCAAGCAGGAGACTTTATACGAGTGGTTCTCAATTTTTTTAAACCGGCGACCCCGGTCATAAGGAGGTGGCGCACATGCGCGGCGCCACCCCCTGCGTGGCACACATGCATGGCACCACCCCTGCGCGGCACGCATGCATGGTGCTGCCCCCTGCGCGGCACGCATGTGCGGCACCGCCCCCTGCACCGGCTGAAGAAAAAAATGGCGGATCGTGTTGTTTGGCGACCCCCATGAAATGGTCGATCGATCCCAAATGGGGTCGCGACCCACAGGTTGAGAACCGTTGCTTTATACCCAGTGGTGGATTCAGATATGTGAACAACTGGTTCTCTGTGTGGATGCTGATTCTGGAAGTCCATTCTGCGCCTGGGCAACAAAAAATTAGCTACCGGTTCTGCCAAAGTGGTGTGAACCGACTTAATCCCAACATTGCTTATACCATTCCAGACAAAAGGCTGTCCACTCTCTTCCTCTCAGTGACGGAACACTCAAAACTCTGGAGGCAGGACGTTTCACAGATTAATTGTTCTCCCTGTCAGAATTTTTTTCTGATATGAACCTATACTGAATCTTTGGGGAGGAAATTTAAATAACTAAACCAAATAATTAAATCCTACTGGAATCCACCCAAGAGTTTTTATAGAACCCAGACATAAAAAGTGTATGAGTTCTTTTATATATATGCTTATGTATATGTATGTGTGTGTTTACATGTATGTAGGTGTGTGTGTGTGTATATACACACACCTATTGTTCAGATTCTGACTGATGATCCCAACTAAGTAAGCATAGCTGAGACATTCAAATCTCTATGCAAAACTTTATTGAGTTCAGCATATCAGCACTGATGAACAGAAAACCAGCTCTGGTTAAATTGGCACCAGAACATTAAATTAAAAGTATAGAACCTTCCTTCCCACTGACAGCACAGGTCACATTCCCCAATTAAGTGTCAGACATTTATTATGATAAAAATCTTCAGTTCCCACCCAATGGTTCTCCGATGACCTTGATTCTCATGATGGATCGCTCACACCTGTGATGAGCATTCCAATCATCCCAAATCACATATATATTTTTGTGTGTGTTTGTATGTGTGTATGGATATATTGGAATGATTGGGATGATTGGAATGCTCATCCAGAAAATAAGACCCACCCCCAAAATAAGCCCCAGTTAAGATATCAGCCAGACAGATGCATTTAGTACTGTATTTCCCCAAATTGGAAAATAAGCCCTGATGCATCTTTTGGAGCAAAAATTAATATAAGACCCAGTCTTATTTTCAGGAAAACACAGTGCCAAAGAATTGAAAATTAGCCAATATGGCATCAATTTTTCAAAAGGAAGATCTGGGAAATTATAGATTGTCAATTTAATGTATATTCTTGGAAAAATAGTAGACATAATAATTAAAGGGGGTCGCAAAATAAAGTTGATTATTAAGGAGATTTTTAAACAGAAAAAAAGAATACATTACAGCAAATTATTTACCTATGGTATTTATTAGCCCAGCACATAGTTATGGTAACTAACCTGGATGGCTTTAAACAACAATAGGATAATTCACATTAATAAAATTTCCATGATTAGATTTCACATTATATTTGAGTATCTCCAAGTTCTAGTTGTAGAGGAACAATAAAATAATTGTGCATTTTCCTGGTAGCATTCTAGATGCATCTGTTTGGTTACTACAAAAATAAAATGCAAAACTAATACTGACTTTGATTAATCAGCTCTATTCTAATGTTCTTAGGATATACCTAGGGAAAAATGGTCATGGAAATAACCAAGGAAAGGTGACTTCACTTAGTTCTAAATCATGCCTGATATCTAGTATAAAGGATAGAAGTATATTTTGAACTAATTTATGCTGATCTATGACCATAATAAAATTTGATTTGATATTGCTAAACTAATTGGGAACAATGTTATTAAACAATTTAGATGCAATTGGAAAAATGTTGAAGACTTTAAAAATATTATATATACAATACAAGCCCACAAGAAAGACATTAATACAATAAGGGGAAAAATTGAAATAATTAGTTCACTGATGCCATTAATATAATCTCAAAATATCAACTCCTCTTATTCTTGATATCTCAGCTAATTATCTGACCAAAATTGCAATATAACCATCATAATTATCAATTACTAATACATTTGTCATCACTGAAATTGCCTAGCATCCTTCTAAGTGATTGGCCATTATTATTCCTCTGATAGAGAAAGTCATAGTTTAACTATGCCATGTGAATCAGAAGTGTCTCTTCTGATTGTTTCTTTTCAAACAGAGATTAAATTAGCCTTTGTAGGAACTGGGTAAGAAAGGCATAGTGTTTCTCAGTATTTATGAGGTATTTCACAACAAGGTGTGTCTTTGGCTGATCATTTAGATTTTTGAATGTGGCTTTCTGTTCAACTGCAAATTAAAATAAGTAACTCCCAAATAAGCTAGAATTAAACCAAGTTCTCAGACTGAAACTTAACAGTGGTGTTTGTCTGTTTTCCCTGTTTTCTCTCTTTTCTGAAGAGAAAAAATATACATATAAAGCCTATTAACATAAGTCACCCTAACATACAGTACATCAAATCTAAATTGTCTCCCATTATAATCTTTGAATTGGATATAATATTGGTGACCATCCAATTCTGTATATATTATAATGAATCTATAGAATTCAGTGAAATTCAGAGATACATATTGATAACGCTAGTTGAAACTGATGATTGTCAGTTCTTACTAGTACATGATTCTCATCTTGGTAATTATCAATATTTATAGGTATTTTATGAATGCTGGCAGTCCTGCTATTTTTTTATATACATTTCCCCCATTTTATGATTACATGCATGCTGAGTTTATTTAAAATACATGCATGTGATTACTTTGAATCTGTTATTTATTAGTTTCTTGTATAATGTGCTAATTGCCAGAGGAATCATAATAACATCATATGCGGCAATTCTCAGTCCTATAACTACATTAAATAGCGGTATTGAAATATAGAAATATATTGAGGGCTGTGACTCACCAAAGCATCTTTGATACAGCATGTCAGACAGACTTTAATTCTAAAGATTTCCTTTCTACAAACCTTTTAAGTCTACAAACTACCAGTTCAAATCTGTTTTGATAGGCACATAGTAGAGGGGCCCACTTTAATGTTTTATCCTCAGTAGTATTTAGATAGGAGGTTTCATAAAATCTCTTTCAGAGAAATTGTTCCTATAGTCAAAATTAACTTGAGATTTGGTGCAAATGTTACTTTACTCCGCTTTCTATGAGAACTTGGTATGCCTGCATTGGTATGCCTGTACCACCCTTAGAAGAGACCCAATTTTCGTTCAAACATCTCACCCCTATGCTGGAAATGTAAAACAGCAATAGGATCATATTACCATATGTGGTGGGAATGCCCAAAGACTCGTGAGTATTGGAACAGGACACGAAACTGGTTGAGGAATATATTAACACTGGACTTAGAGTTAAAACCTGAACTCTTCTTGTCGGGAATAATGACAGAAAAATATGACAAGGGAACAATCTATCTGCTGCTACACATCCTGACTGCAGCTAGGCTTGCTTTAGCGCAAAAATGGAAGAGCAAGGAAATTCCCACAGAGGAAGAGTTAATACATAAAATATTAGCATGTGCGGAAATGGACAGGCTCACAACGATATTAGAAGATAAATGTGGATCAGTTTATTATGAAAGCTGGGATAAATTTTATCGCTGGAGGAATTTGAAGAGGACGGTTGGGATTAAAGATGAATGTTAAGATAGAAATATATGTTATTTTAGAACAAGTATTGTATATAAAACTTAGATGTATATGTAGAGATGAAGAATTGATTGTAAAAAGTGGAATAATCTGATAAGAATGTATATACTGGAATGTCACGTTAAATTCAATGTTTGTTTGTTTTTAACTGTATTATAAATAAAATTTGTAAAAAAAAAAAGAGACCCAATTTTCAACAAGGGAGTGTTTATTATGGTTTATTTTCTATTCTCACACTGGAACCCTGCAATTACAAACAGAGTTCCATATTTTTATTGGCAGCTGTTGCCATAAAAAGGCTTAAGTATCTTAATCTTGGGATGATATCACTGTATAGTCTTATTATCCTTTTATCTCATTTTCATTTTATCTTTTTTGTTTTGTCCTGTTTTGCTCTAATTTGTTTTTTTCTTGTAAATTTCAACTGGTAGGTCTATGTGGTGGTTTTATTGCTCTTATTGCATTTGAGCTTGCTTTTATGTGCTGTCCTTTATTGTTGTAGCTTTTTCGCTGATCACTGATCCATAACTAAATACAATTTCAAAATAGAAATAAAGACATATCAAGGATAATAGAAAAGGTTCTTGTTTTCACCTAATAAAGGATTTCACAGAACCATTCCAATCATTCCATGAAGCCACTGAATATTTTAGAAATATTCATTATATGTGGAAAAATTGAACTAAAATTTCAGTTCAGATTAAACCATTGGTGGCCTTGGATCTGACCCATTCCCAGTGATAATTCTAAAATAACTTATTTAACCATCATAAGGTTGGCAAACAATTTTATTACTACTATTGCAGTGCAGTGAATGCTGATTCTACTGTATTTCTAAGAAAGGATCAAAGGATCTGGTCTCTTCCAGCCCTATGATTCTATGTTCTATGATCTATGAATAATAAGGAGCTGGTTTAGTTTTTAGGAATCCTGAAAAGACTAATACATAACTGGTTGCTCTACCTTCTGCTGCTTGTTCTGGAATAGACATGTGAATGAATGTAAGGTAAATCTCTCTGAAGACTAACTCACCTCTTGATTTCTCCATGAAAATGACTATATGATCTTGGCAACAATAGGAAAGGGTTTGTTACTGACTTCTGCTGTTTTGTTTCACTTTCTAGTCTTATAGCCTGGGGTTTCCTGCTTAGCTTTTTCAAGATCAGCCAAGATAAGGTAGGCACTACTACTTTCTATGAATGTGTTGGCCTTGCAGGGTAAACCATATAATAATCACAACCTGTTGAACTAATTTTACTTTATTGTAAAGCTACATTGACAGAAACTTGCAAGTGTCAAAGTTAAATTATTCTCCCATCCACCCATATTCTTTACTGACCAAGAAACTGACCCCTTTTCTGTGCCCACTATCTAGCTGTGGGTTATGCTGCCTCTTGTCTGACTATTCCCTTGACAATGTCTCCACCCCATGTTTCAAGGTCTTTCTTACATATCATTATAAAATATTTAACTTGTTCAGGAAATTCATAATATTGACAATTTATTCTCCACTGAAAGAATGAACAAAATGGAGGGTAAGAAATATTTGTGTGGAGTGAAAGGGGTTCCTTACTTCTCATAGATCCATTCCATCCGATTACGCACAGATCTTTAGAATATAAAATGTTAGTCAGATCACAATGAACAAAGTGTGGGGAGGCTAAAAGTCACTTATATTATTTATTAATCTATTCATCAAGGACAAAAACAAATAGAAAACAATCTGCTAAACTAAAAGGGCATGGTAATAATGACATCAGCTAATAGCAGTTTTCACTGTAACTGAATCAGTATTGCAATAAAACCAGGTAGATAGACTGACAATTTTCACTGCTATTAACTGATAACTCCCCTTTCTCCCCCACCCAATATTTTCTACTTGGAAAATGCCAAATGTTTTGGTAAGATTTATTTCCTTTTTCCATCCATCCACTCATGTCTGATTCTCAGAGAACTACCCGGAGAAGTCTATATAGTTTTCTTGGCAAGGATTTTCAGAAATGTTTTGTCATTACCTACTTTTTAGAACTAAGAGAAAATGACTGATCCAAGATCCAAGCTGTCTTTGTGCCTAAGGTGGGACTAGAACTCACAGTCTCCTGGTTTCTAGCTTGATGCCTTAATCACTATACCAAACAGGTTCTCTTTGATAAGAATAATAATGACTAAAGACTGTTTGTGGAATCTGAAGAAGTGCATATGTCTGGGAGATAAAAAATTTAGCACTTCCCTTACTGTTTTACAGTAGTGATGATTATTGAAGTGTAATTTTATGAGATGCCTATCATTGGTTTTATTTATTTTGCATTTTGCTGTCCTGTTAATCATTTTCATAGTCTCCATTTGTCTTACATGTAGCTTCCACAAATGTAAATCAGCCCAAGGACTGTGTGGACTTCAGAAGAATGAATCCCAGAAATAGAACGTTTCATTTCTCATCATAAATTAACTGTCACATATTGTGACATTTTGTGGAATCCATTAGCATGGACAGAGCTGAAGTGACAATCACAACTGAGAGGCAATAAGTACAGAAAAAGAAAACAAGCACACTGTTCTAAACTGAATTAGAAACCCAATGTGTCTTCACAAATTCTGCACCTGCAATGAATCAAAGCTAATATATATAACTGATATATATATATCAGTTCTGTTTCAAAACTATGACCATTAATGTTAAACCTCAATTAACTGATAATCTTTTTTTCTGTCTCATATAAAGGGATTGTAAAATAAGCAATTCTTTTGGAATAGAAGAAGGAGGCGTGGAAACATTTATTTTTTCCACTATTTATTTGTGCCTAAACATTTGTTAGGATGTTAGGAAAATGTTTTTCTACCTAGAAAAACATGAGTCTGTATTATTAAGAAAGGAAATGGGGTAAATGAGAGAAAATGTTATGTTTCTTCATCTAATAATAATTTGCCCTCATATTTAAGTAGCACTCCAGAAGTAGCAAATTAAAAACTGTCAGCTCAAAATACTGATTTCCTGTGTGGGAAAAAAAATGTAGGTTTTACTAGAAAATAATTCTTGGTGGGCTTCCCCCCCAAAAAAACTAAGAAGGCAGAATCTGCCATGACTCTTATGTAAGGACAATAAAGTAAACAATAAAGTAATACAGGGGTGTCAGACTGCCAATCTGTAAGCTGGATGCGTCATGGAGAAACTGTACCCACCCTATTGCCAGCAATGGAAAAAAAAGTCATGATACATTTGTGACAGGTCAAGTGACATTGTGAGTTTGACACCCCTGCTCTAATAGCAGACAATGTTGTTGTTGTATATATAACATTATTTCATTCAACCCGCTTTCTTCATTTTTACATTTCTTTCCTACCCTAGTCATCACTGAAATCCTGAAAAAAAAAACCAACCCAGAAATCTAGCATTTTTTTTTTAATTGCAACATCTTTAGAGAATTCTGGTATTTTTTTTTTTAAAAAAGCCTCTAACATTACCAGCATTATTGCTACAACAGATGGATGAGCTTCTACAGGAGATTCTGACCTTCATTTTTTAAAAAAAATGTATTTCTTTTGAGTTACAACAGTGACCTTTTGTGTCTTCAGACAATTCAGATCATCTACCCAAGTTCTCTACCGTAGAAGAAACCTTCTTTCAGAAGATTAAAATGGGGTGAGGTTGGAGGGCATGGTTTCTAACAGCTTGGGATGATAAGATCCTGTTCTCCTGTTCTCCCTGTCAGATTCTATTACATTTATATCAGTCAAGTGTATCGTAACCCATCTAGAACTTCTTTTGGTTGATGGGGTAAAATAGCTCCCTAAATAGATGAATAGATTTATCAACATGTTAATAAATCTTACTGAATTCAATGTACAATTAATATTAGGCTATGTAAGGTGTATTGTTTCCTGAAATCATGTGAAACAGTCACGTAAACTGTGAAAAATGTATGGATTGTTTACAAAGTGCCGGATGTACTATTTGTGCCGCCCCCCCCCCCAACTCCAAAACATCACTTTGAAATCTACAGCCTTATTAAGCCAATATCTAATTGCTTGTTAAATTTGATTGAATATATGTGCAATTGTAGATCTTCTATTACCAGTCTTTTTCAGTCATTGTCATTATCATCATCTAAAAAGTGATCTTCTCAAACTAAAAAACTGATATCAAATGTTGCAGCTACATTCAAATTTCATAATCACTAAATAAGCACAGATGCAGGATACCGACATTTTTCAAATCTTTACATTTATGGATCTTTAAATAGATGGGTGTGCATCAGTATTAACTCCTTTATCAATATTCTGTCAATTCAGTTGTGAATTCAGAGCAAACACAATTTTTCAGTTTTGAGAATTTTCTCAAGTTTTCTCAGTTCAAAAGGAGAGTCTCAGATTGAAAACTTCCATCAGGTGAGAGTTAGGAACCAGTTTTTATTAATTTCTCAGTTAAGCAGTCTTGTTTAGCTGAGTATTGTTTAAAAATTAATTTTGCCTTCCAAAAACTTACTGCAACTGAGGATTCAAAGGAAATTCAGTGACTGATCAGAAAAATAAGGGCTGCTTTTTTCAAATGGCTGAGGTTGTATACTATTTATTTTTAACATACAAGTAATGTATTTAATTACCCAGGGAAATCTGTGCTGTGGACTTTCTGTTCATATTTCATGTCTATTTTTAATCATTCACATTATACTATGTAGCTAGTTGAAAAGGTAAATCCTGAAAGGAAAAGAATCACAGAATTCAGCAAAATCTTAAGCAAATCTATGTAATAGTACTGTAACTGAAGTCATGAGTGATTTGTGAATGCATTAACAGAGACTGAACTGTAATAATATAGAGGAATGCATTGCAATAATTCATTATAGGGATTAATTTTCTTAAGATCTATGTTTCATAGGTTGTGTGTAGTGTTCAGTGAAGTTGCTAGATAATTAGATGAATATATGTAGTTCTAGTTTATGAATCCTAATCCTACTGTGGGCATGAAAAAATGGCTGGGTGGCTTTGGGCCACTCACTCTCTCTCTCTCCACCCAGCTTACTTCAAAGGATGGTTTTTGTGGGGGAAAATAGGAGGAGAAAGGAGTAAAGATAGTCCTTGACTTACAACAGATTGTTTAGTGACTGTTCAAAGTTACAATGGCACTGAAAAATGTGACTTATGACTATTTTTCACAGTTATGTCCTTTGCATCATCCCCATAATCAATATTCAGATATTTAGCAACTGGTTCATACTTATGACCATTGCTGTGTCCCAAGATCATGTGATCAATGGGGAAGCCAGATTCATTTAACAGCCATTTATTATTTATTTATTTATTTATTTATTTATTTATTTTTCAGTGTTTATATGCCGCCCAATCCCAAAGGACTCAGGGCGGCGTACAAAGTTAAAACAATGATAAAACAATAAAATAAAGCAGTCATACCGCGAGTCCGATCATATCCTGGCCCCCCGGGGACATCAGCCCCAGGCCTGCCGGAACAGGAGGGTTTTAACGGCCTTCTTAAAGGTCGGCAGGGTGGGAGTAGTTCGAACCTCGGAGGGAAGTTGATTCCACCAGGTCGGAGCCACCACAGAAAAGGCCCTTCCCCGACGGCCCGCCAGCCGACATTGTCTGGCCGACGGGACCTGAAGGAGGCCCAATCTATGAGACCTCACCGGTCTCTGGGAGCTGTGCGGCAGAATGCGGTCCTGTAAGTAACCTGGCCCTATGCCATGAAGGGCTTTAAAGGTGATAACCAACACCTTGAATTGCGTCCGGAGACCCACAGGAAGCCAGTCCAGCTCGCGGAGGATAGGTGATACGTGGGCGTACCTTGGCGCGCCCACAATCGCCCTCGCAGCTGCGTTCTGAACCAACTGCAGCCTCCGAACGCTCTTCAAGGGTAGCCCCATGTAGAGCGCGTTACAGTAATCCAGTCTTGAGGTGACAAGGGCATGAGTGACTGTGAGTAAAGCCTCCCGGTCCAAATAAGGCCGCAACTGGTGCACTAGGCGAACCTGTGCAAAGGTCCCCCTGGTCACAGCCGATAGATGTTGTTCCAGATTTAGCTGTGAGTCCAGGAGGACACCCAAGTTGCGTGCCTGCACTGAGGGAGGTAAATTTGCCCCCCCAGGACTAAAGATGGACCATCCAGTTGCCTTTGGGAGGCAAGACCCAGAGCCACTCAGTCTTGTCAGGGTTGAGTCTAAGCCTGTTCACCCCCATCCAGACCCTCACATCTTTCAGGCACCAGCACATCACGTCGACTGCTTCACTGAAAGGACACGGGGTGGAGATATATAATTGGGTATCATCCGCGTACTGATGATACCTCACCCCGTGTCGCCAAATGATCTCACCCAGTGGTTTCATGTTAACAACTGCAGTGATTCACTTAGCAACTGTGTCAAGAAAGGTCATAAAATGGGGCAAGCTCACTTAACAAATGTTTCACTCAATAACATAAATTTTGGGCTCAGTTGTGGTCATAAGTTGAGGACTATCTGTATTAGGTATATTCACTGCTTTGAGTTATTTATAAAAAAAATAATAAAGGCAGAACAAAAATCAAACAACTAAATACATATAAATAAAGACCTGGAAGAAGACTTATAAACAAACAAAAAGTTAAAGAAAAGCTATGCGATATATATGAACTGGAAAAATTGTATTAGCAAACTTATTGATACAAATGGCAAGAGTTAAGTATAGTCTGCAACACTTGTTATACCTGGCAACTTACTTGGGACATCCCACATCTCCTCACTTGACTTAAAGACATTGTATGATAACATTGGATTGAAATGGGCACGCCATTAATAAATGCAACAAAAGAACAACTACATACCCTCCACATTAATTTTGTTATCACCATCTTGGCTCTGAGTCTTGCTGTATAACCCCTGATGATGGCCTTTTTTTCATATGACCAGCAATATATACTGAGGATGTTCCGCCAGTAACCCAACCCCAAAATATTTGGTATCTCCTTCTGGATGGAGTGTATTCAATGTTTCATTTTTCTCCCCTCATCATTTGGGAGGCGGACCTTAATTATTAATCAGATTAAGCTAATCTTAAATATCTCCAAGTCCACTTCATTTGCTAATTATAAATTGTAAATCCCCCCTCTCCAATTCAAGAGCAGCATGAAGTTAGGATGGGGGGGGGGAATCTCCTTCCTACCCATAAAGAAGGCCAATGGAATATGATATTTTAGGAAGCTGAAATATTTTTGCACTGGTTCCCTGTAGTCCCTTTAAAATTTGACTTTAAAAAGAATTGGACAGCTTGACCTGCAGGTATCATGAAAAAAAGACTCATGGGAAACATGCCATGCAGGTGAGTAAGTCTTTAAAAGCATGGTCAGTGCCATTGCCTATGGCTATACTACTGCCAGTTGGCCCCACATTTTCATGAAAAACATAGCTATTTGTCACGCTCAGATGAATGAGATTTTACTAGTTTCAGGCAGGGTCATTTTAACAGTTAAGGGCTGTTAACAAATAGCATATTTGCTATTTCTTTTCTACCCATAGGATACACTATATTTCATTAGAAATATATTTAAGACATGGTAGCCCCCAAAGTATTCTAGTTCTTTTTTTATTACTTCCAGAAGATAGTTGTGTTGTCCTCCCTAAGAACAACAATATCTTGCCTCTCTTTTCTGATCTAAATACTTTTTGAAATTGTCTCCATAATACTTCAAGTTTTCTATAACTCAGGAATTAAGGAGATTAGTTTCAGCTGGCATTTTTAACCACATTGACCTAATTTCCACTTCTCAGATTTGAATTGGAACACAATTGTCCTTTGATTGTTCAATTTCTCAAATGTTGTGATGCAGTTCTCAGCTTAGAATGTGCCAACGTGCTAAAGGCCATAAAGGAAATTAATTGTCAAAGTATATAAGACAGATGTGTGAATTCAGTCTTAATTCATTTAGGCTTGATTGGTAGATGTAAAGCTGTCACTGGGAGAAATTTTAAAAGCCACACATTTTATTTTCACAGACATTGTACAATCTACAATCTAGCCATGATGGGATGTTATTATATGCAGGTATTGAATCCATGTAAGTGGTATCAATGGTAAACTAAGCAGAAACTGGCAGCATGATCTTATCATGTCCTTCTGGGATATCGTAGAGCAGACATGTCAAACACGTGAAGCCATGTGATATTGTGCAACGTATCGGGAGAGTTTTGCCATTCCTGATAATGGGGTGGGCCCGGCTTCTGAATGATGTGTCTGGCCCGCAGGCTGGCAGTTTGACACCCCTGTCCTAGATCAAAGGTGGAAAATTTTCTTGCAGCTGGCATCCATATTTGTTTTTCCTTAAAATGGAAAAAAAAGAGAGGAAATACTCATAGTCATAAAATATGTAGCTGGCATCTTCTGGACATCAATGGAATGAATGGGCCTTTCATTTTTTTAAATTTAATATTGAAGAAGCTTCAAGGGCAAATTAGGTGGTTTAAATTCTACAGAGACAAAAATAACCCATTTTACCTCCTAAACAACTCCTCTCAAATTATTTGCATTTATAAGTATGGCAGGAAAGTGTTAAAGTACCCATTTTGCCTATTCAAATTCTCCAAAACCACAGTGACTTTAGGATAAGTGGTAAAGTAGAAGTATGCAGTTCAATCTGTTCCTAATTAAACTGATGAAGTGATTTGACTCTGTGTTTGTATCAGATGCCACAGGATCTCTCCAGTTCAAGAAATGAGGCATTGATATGTGAGATATCAAATAATGCAAGGGGGGGGGGAAGAAGGAAGGAAGGAAGGAAGGAAGGAAGGAAGGAAGGAAGGAAGGAAGGAAGGAAGGAAGGAAGGAAGGAAGGAAGGAAGGAAGGAAAGAAGGAAGGAGATCAGAGAATCTAAGATACACATACAGTACATAGTGATAAGAACTAAGCTTATAATATCTGATCATAATAGTTTGTAATGACTAGTTTATAGATGACTAGAATAATTAAACAAGTTTCTTTCATTATAATATGGACTTGTTGAAATGGAATTGGGTAACAAAACAAATAAATTAATAAAAAAATAATAGGCAGTACCAAAATAGAAAATAGCCGATGCTGTAATTCCATAATGCAAATCTATACTGAAATCACATTTTGAATATTGATAAAGTTCACCCAAACTGATTTCTAAGGAGTCATAAGTGTTTCTATTAAATGTTCCTTGTGACTGTTGGGTAGGGGGAAAGTTAGGGGAAAAGTGAGTAAAAGGACTGGGAGATTTTAGATTTGCATACATCTATATATGTTTAGAGAAAAAACAGGAAAAATTTCTTTGTCATCTCTCATAATAGGATGATCCAATAAAGCTGAATGATGTGAGATTCACATAACACCTGGCATTGCCTACCCTGAGATGTAATGATAGTTATTAACTCACAGGGTTTTAAAAGAGGATGAGAAAAAGTGAAAGATAAATATTTCAATCAGAAATAGTTATGATGCCTAATCAGACTGTCAGTTTCTCAAACACATATGATTAGATACTCATAGCTGGAACCAAATATCCTTGGTCTGACCTACTGCTGATCTCTTTTTTGTAGCCCTCAGAATCCCTTCAATCCTGATTGTGGAAAGTTTAAAACATGGTCTCCTTCCTTGCACATGGCTTGTTTGCCAATTGCCTCTACATTTTTGCCCCATCTATCTCTGTGACAATATTTCATCTTTGCAGCCCTCCCTACTCCCCACCCAATTATGTGTAAGTCTTCCCCACTAAAGGTTTTCTATCCTTCATCTTTTTCTCACTTACAACAGATGAAAACCTCAGATATACCGTAATTTTATTCAATCTGTAGCCACATGGAGTTGGGGAATGTTCATCTTCATAGTCCCTGTATGCTAGACAAATTCTGAACCCACCACATTTATGACAGCTATTCAAAAGAAGGTAACTTGGGAAGGAAAATGAAGTCCTGCTTTTAACTTATATTGAGTTTGATGAAGAAGGTAAATTACAACCCTCCTGAATTCAATGTTATATGCCCATTTACTAAATAAATAAAATAAACCTTTTGCAATGGAAAAACGATTGTTGTTCCTGTGAAAGTGCTAACTGCTAGTCACACATTTTTCTAGTGGGTCACAGAAAACTTCGGAAATTCAGTTTAATTTTTAAACAAATATATTTCTCATGTCTTTGAGTACCACCAGCCTTGTGTTTAGACTTCAAGTTTTTACACAGAAAATGTTCACTGAATTTAATACAATGCATTCGTTACCATTGCTTGCTTATGTATTATATTATAGTCTCAACTTTCTCTGTCTTATCTATAGAAATTAGAAGAAGAACGTGTTTTATTACTTTTAGTGTTGCAGTGTATGTTATGAAAAAAAATAATTTTAGGACCATGATACATTAAAAAAAAGAAGAAGAAGAATGAAAAGATTTTTCCTTTAGGTCTATCACAAAGCTATGCCTTGTTATGTTTAGCATATGTTTTAGACACAACTGTTGTCTCATTAAAAATAAATCAATAAATCAATGTTTGCATAGGGTTGTAAAAAATAAATTAAGTTCATGGAGAATGAGCTGCATTAGTTAAATCTACTCCCACCCAAAGAAGTTGCACGCAGGGATATCAAATCATCCCCACAAGTCAACAGCTATTTAATATGCTTCCTGTGATCAGCATTTTTAAAGTTTACATGCCAGACGCATTTTGGATTTTTGAAGTTATTTTCTAATAAATACAGAAAATCCACAAGAAATTAATGGCTTAATAACAACAAAAAGGCTTCACATTATAATTTTCATGGGATTCCAACTTCAAAGTTGTAAGAAATTAAATGTGATGGCATAATCAAAGGGAGTTTCAGAGCCAGGGTATATGGCCCTATTACTGAAGTCAGTCCAGCTTCCCAGTTAAAATAGGATGAGATTTAAGGGATAGCAGCTCTTTACAGATACTCATCCTTACATTATTATAATCAAACTGGCTCTGGCATCCAAAGAAGTCACATTTCCAGAATTTGCCATATAACAGTCTACTTTTTAATACTTTGGAAGTTCCATTTGAAGATCAGTGAAGTCTTCAGTAAGTACATTTAGATGAATTTACCTAGAGAATTCTTGCATCATTAAGTTATTGCCAACTTTTAGCAAGCACATAAGATGATAAGATGACAAGACAAAAGATGAACTGCCCCAACCTGGCATTTCAAATCTTTCAGTGTTGCACCCCTTGCTGTAGTAAATCAAGTCCATCAATCTTGTTGCTGATTGTCCTTTTTTGTCTCTCTTTCCAACTGTAGGAGAAGGAGTGGCAGAACCTGGAGGTGGTGTCAAAAGAGAAATCAGCCTAGAGTCTCACATAGTCACTAAGTTAATAATTCTGTTGAATTCTGTTGACCCTTATCTAGTGACAAAATAGTGCTAACCATTATATTACTGTGTATATGCATGAGAAGTAATAAATCAGTTTAACTGAGACTTCATGCATGGTCTTTTTTTTTTTTTTAAATGGGCTTTTCTCCCAGGCCTAGCATTGTTTTGGAAGCCTGTTGCTGATATTTTTTGTTAAACTGAGTGTATTTACCTGGATACATGTCATTTTCTCTTTATTGATGTTTTTTAATTGTTATTACTTAATTGTGATAGCTCAGAGTCATTCTAGAGTCACATGGTCTCTATATCTAAATACATTATTAAATAAATCATTCATCAACCCTCTCCTGCATCAGTTTTTGGAGCCTGAAATTGGATAATCATTATACTAAAATTTATATATAAAGTTTAATTAATATTATTCAATCATTCACTGACTGCATTGAACATAAATATTGTATTTGTTAAATCCTTGCTGAATAAAAGCAACCCTATTTTTTTCTTTGTTTTTCTGCGCCCTGAATAGTAATCAATGTGATCTTCTGACTAAAAGTGTCCCATTCCAGGCCACTTCAGTTAATTAATGCCTAAGATGTCAAGCATAATTGATTCATTTTATATTTCACAAGCTTTTCCATTTTTTATGCTTCTTATGTTCTGCATTTCCATTATAATCCTGTTTGTGCAGTGTCAGCTTTTCCTTTCCTGCATGGAAACAACAGCAATGAGACATCCCAAAAACTTTAATCTAGTTGTGTCATAAACACTATTAGTACTCAAAAAGATCCTCAGCATTTCCTCAGTAGCATTTTGAGTGCCGTTCGATCTGTGAGGCTCATCATCCAGCACTATGTTGTCAATCACTTTATCCTGTCTATCCATGCAGTTTTCTTGATAACATATATTACGTGTTATCAATCCCAACCCTAACCTTCCCAGCACTGTATGGAATAATGTATTTGCCACATCTTCCTATGTTTCACTGATTAATACAAGTGCTTGTTTGTTTATCAGGCTGCTGGGATGAATTTTACACATCCAGTGATTTTCTGGGAGTACTCTACAGAGAGGAAGTCAAAAAATGTCAAGATGGTGGCTACAATCATGTGATCCTTTGTTTGTGTGTCATACATAAAAAATGGAGAGGTCTTTGATTACATCGCTATGGCTTTCATATTGATTTTTCTATGGCTATGGCTGCCATATTAACCATTTATCTGCAAACTCACTTCTTACCTTGAATCAAATCTCCACATCAGATATCACAAAACCACCCTAAATATTTCAGGCTCTTCCTCTGCCCTCTCCACATGTTAGCTAAGTAGGTATGCTGCTGCTCTAAATAAATATGACATTTGGTCCCAGAGTACCACCCAGCAGCTCTGCAAAATATTTTGTTTATTCAGATGGAGCTCCTAATTTTGCAAGACAGGAAAGCAAGAACCCAACAACCAGGGTGGTGATGCTCACATAATCTGAAAAGCAACAGCCTTTTACGTGCAGTGCAAGATATTAACAGATGCATATCAGTGGCTCTAGCGAGTTGGTGTATTTGAATATTTCCAATATTTATCTATAGTTGACATTTTATACACATTTTCTTGCAAAATCCATTAGCTGGCTTTTTATCGGAGAAAAAAAATATTCAGTCTATATTAAAAGAAAAAAAGCCAATATTGATAGGTATCATTGTATTGAAGGAATCAACAAATGAAAAATGTGACAGGACAAAAGACTGCCTGTTTAGAGCTAGCTTCTGAGTGAGCATTATGCATCATGAGTGCATAAATCATTAACAAGCTTCTAAAATGAAAACATAATCTAATTTGTATCAATGTTCTTTAGGAAAAGAAATTTTGGAGGTATGTTCCAAAATTATTTAATCAACTCTCCCTCTATTTTCTTCTTGTCAATTACAGACAATACCTTTTTCAGTGTTCTATCTGGCAAATATGGATGTACCCAAATTGTTTTGGTATATGTATACATTCATTTTACCATTTCAGAATGAAAACAAAAAAAAAAATAAAGTAGCCAATTCATATGGAGAAAGATTTCTAAGCAGCCACTAAAATCTTACAAAGAATGCTTTTACGGATTCACTCAGAGGTGCTTCACTCAGGCTAAACATGCACCTCTTTTCAGTGACAGCTTTTTACACATTGTTACAAAAAAACAAAAAGGAAAATCCAAAATGTTACCTTTATCTTCTGATTTTTAGATTTATACTGTTAAAAGAACTAACAAATCTTGCTTCACGGAGGAATCCAAATCAAAATAGCCATTTAAAATTTTTGTTCAGTCTCTAATTCAGCACATTCAGCAAAGGGTAGCCCGTCACCCCTTTAGATAATTGGTTTAACCATTCTTATTGTTAGAATGCCTTTTCTGTCATTCAACACAACCTGCCTTTTGTAATTTTAAATCCTTTATTTCTTCATTCTAGGGTGGTAGAATGAACCTCTATATTCAACCTTTTGCTATTTGAAGAGTGTTATCCTATTTCATCCCAAACAAATCACACTCCTTTCTCTTCTCAAGGATCAAAAATAGAATAGGAAAAAAAAACTTTAATATATGCACAAGTCTGCAAATCCAGTTTTCTGGATAATGATGAGTGATTTATTATTTTATATATAGATAGATATAATTTCAAGGCAAAAGGATTTCCCAGGGTCTGTTTGTAATACCAGAGATTGAAGTTGGGCCTCTCTAATTACAGAATATATCTTTACCACTTTACTCTGTCCTCATCTCATGTTCAAGGGCTATGGCAATTACTGTTAGAAGAGCAATTTCAATGGCATTGGTTCCATCTGTTCAAAATTTAGTGACCAAAAGGATAATGAAGTATAGCGAGAGAATTGACTGCATGCTCTGTGCTCCCTCTTTGTCTTTCAGCTTGTCACTTTTTGGTCCACGACTTCGGTCTGATTCTCCTGATAGGAGGTAAGCTAGCTGTTGAGCTATGTTAGTCCTTATCATCCATCACCTTAAAAAAAATCATACATCTGCACAAATAGATTCCTCCAGCAATTATTTCTTATTTATTAGACATAAAACCTGAAAATTCATACAACTATGGAACTTATTTTAAAGGAATGGCTGCTAATGTTTTTTTAGTGAAGAAATTAAGTATTAACCTGGATATTTTTTAAAAAAATCTGTGAAAGATGGATTCTATCTTTAAGTTATAAAGGTTAAGTATAGCACTTGCTAGACTTCTCTCATCAAAGTGGCACAATCCATTGTAATATCACTGTAGTGTTCAAATCTGCTAAATAGGGCCAAGGTATGGCCACCTAAAATATAATCAAATATGATTGATATTTGCCATATGTGCAAAAGTATAATTTTATTCACTTTAGTTTGGCATAAAATCTATTCAGGTGCTTTTGGAATTCTCATCCCCACTACCAAAATATATGTTCTGAGATTGATTGATTGATTGATTGATTGATTGATTATACAAAACTTCTGTGATACTCCATACACGCACACTGCATGGGAAATTTCACACTTTTTAACTAAACAGCTATAATTGATTAGTGATAAACAATAATGAACAGAAACAGAAAGTAATAAAATTAGTTTGTATGTTAGCTTTCATTGCTGATACTCAATTTAAATAGGGTAGATATTGAAAGGGCATGTGTTCCTGTTCTGCCCAACAATTGATTACTAGCTATTTTCTTAAACCAGGGGTATCAAACTCACCATGTCATGTGATGTGTTGCGACATATCAGAACTTTTTCCCCTTTGCTGGAGCTGGAATGGATATGGCTTTTGTGTGATGCATCTAGCCCATGAACCGCCATTTTGACACCCCTGCCTTAAACAAATGTATAATATATAAATAAATAAGCATTGTAAATGCATAACATACATGTATACATACATGCATGGATAAGCACATACAACACTGGAGGTTTGTCAGGGGGTAGAGAAGGGAAGTTATAGTTTTTCATAATTTCTACTATAGTGTGTGGAAGGAGGAAGATTTTACATTTTTAATCAAGATTCAAAAACAGATCCTGGTTGACTTCAGATTGATAATAGATAATCTAAACTGTTTTTGAAATCAAGAGTCTCAAAAATATTGCTATCAATGACATTTTAAGGGCAATATGGAGATCGTTCTCCTTGAAAAGTTAATTTTTTCCTGTTATACCAACATTATAAAATGATAGAACTTTTATCAGACTTGAAACAGATCAAGACTAAAGGAGAAAGGAATGTCAGAGCAATTAAAAACATGAAACTAAATAAAAGCTACTTATTCTAGTAGAACGTGCCCTGCCATTCATATTTCCATACTTATTTTTCTATTCCCTTTTTAGTAATGTGAAGTAGAAAGAATAATATTTCTATACTATAGTTTCCTATACAAAACAATGTTATTGAAAAACATTTTCTGAGATAGCCTGAAAGCTTTTTACATATGTGAGTTCAGAATCTTCTTGCTTTATAATGCTGGTGTAGTTAAAATAACAACCTTGAGATCTGTAAATTATATGTTCTGAGAGGTTAACCTATTACTTTGTCTTGCTTTGAGTTCTGATGCAAACTTTGCCATTAATTGTTTTGCATAAAGTCTGGCCTGTAGAATCACAAAAATCAAATATTTCAGACTATTTTAGATCTTAACAGACATACACATAAGGTTTTTTAAAAAAATATATTATACTTGCTAATGGATGAGGACCTTGTAATCTGTCTTCTAATATTTGAGAGACTGACAGAAAAAAAGAGAGGGACAATCTATTTTCCAAAACACCTGAGGGTAAGACAAGAAATAACGGATAGAGACTTATCAAGGAGAGAAGCAACCTAGAACTAAGGAGAAATTTCCTGATAGTGAAAAACAATCAGTGGAACAGCTTGCCTTCAAAACTGTGGGTGTTCCAACAACAGAAGTTTTTAAGAAGAGATTGGACAGCCTTTTGTGCAGAACGGTATAACAGTTTCCTGCATGGGCAGGGGATTGGACTAGAAGATCTCCAAGGTCCCTTTCAATTCTATTATTTTATATTCTGTATTCATATGTATCTTACATCTGCTTAAACACTCTTTATTTCTCCCTTCCATTACATCAGGGGTGTCAAACTCGCAACGTCACATGATGTGTCACGACGTATTGTGACTTTTTTCCCATTACCGGCAATGGGACGGGCATGGTTTCAAAATGATGCATCTGGCCCACGGGTCAGCAATTTGACACCCCTGCTTTACATCATCCTTACTTTACTCTTACATTGGTTCAATCCATCTGATGAAATAATTTACACTTCATGGAAGTGTATGCCTTGTAATCAAATTTGTTAGTTTTTCACTGTTAGTTTTGTACATGTTATAAGAGAAGCATGTCTCTTCTCTTATAACATGTATAAAGAGCACCAAGTGCAACAATTAAATAATTCCACTGCAGCTGGAACCATTGCAAGAAAGTAAGAAAATAAAATAAAAACAATAAAGAAACTCTTGGGCTGCTCTCTGGAAGAAATTTCAGAGTTTGACATTCATCTTGCCTGAGGACACCAGACATAAATCCAAGGATGTCCCCATATGTTTCAAATTTAGGGTCACAACATTTTGTTTAGAACCCAGAATTTATAGGCAATGTGATTTTAAGCATTGAACATCACAATGGGAAGAATAAAGTGGGTGAGGCCACATCACTCCTCTGAATGAGAGAAGGATTTTTCACTTATTTCAGAGATTTGGATGGAGAATTTGATTTTTTTTCTTTGCTTGTATTTATTCTTAAAATACTGATTGGTCTCAACATAATAATTGTTAACCACTCAATTTAGCCATGTAGAGTCATGGTATCTTCCCTGCAATGCATTCAGCACCTTTTTATTCCAGGCCAAAACTGAATCCAAGATAATTCTAATAAATCCTGGTAGTTCACCTCCCATGATGTTGCTTCCTCATGAATGAAATCACATTGATTTCATCTAACATTACATCAAAGGTAAATCTCATGGTGTTCTTATTTTAGATGCTACAGAGATGAGCAGCTCATACACTAAAGCCTGAGTGCAAATCCTATCTATTGCCCTAAAAGCCTCTCTAGAATTTCAAAGGGCAAAATGGATCCCTTAGATCCAACTAATTTAAGGCACTGTTAGTTTTAGACCAGGTCAAAAATCAGACTCCAGAAAAAAATATATTTGAACTCTATCTTACTTATATAGGCTGTAGGAACACAGCCTTGAAAGCCAAGCAGTGTTTTCTCTTTGCTCTCTCTTATAATGCCAAATAGAATCAAAGCAGAAACTTTTTAAGCTTTCTTCCTTTCCTGGGTTGGCTAGTTTGGCCTAGTGGTTATAACACTAGGGTAGAAACCAGAAGACTGTGAGTTCTAGTCCTGCCTTAGACATGAAAGCTGGCTGAATGACTTTGGGCAAGTCCATTCTTTCTTAGGCCATAACATCAGGCTTGGACAACAAGCTGGTTATTCAATTCCTGTCACAAGCAATGGTCAATGCTCAGTTGATCCCCCACAAAATGGATGCTGCACTTGTGGGGAAAATGCTATGGGGAAAAAAATCATGTTTTTCTAACTGCTACCATTGCGTTCTTTCTCCAGTTTTCCACATAGGTAATTTATTACCTAAAATATCTTCAAACCATCATCAACCATTCCTGTTCCTGAAATGTTAAACCAAACCTTTGTGATTGATCACATCACTTACTGCAGTCACTATAGCTCACATTGAATTGTGTTAACTTTAGAGATGGTATAGATTGATAAATTAGCCATGATACAGTAAATATTGTATTGTAATGATTTCTAAATTTAATTCATTCAGTGCTATTTCTGACACGATCTCTCTCACTCAATAATCACAATCATGATCACAACGTAAGTCTTATCCATATTGCCCACTTTTCCTTTTACAAGAAATAAAATTTTGAGAGAAATAAATTTTAATTTAATCTATGATGAAAATACAGATATACAGAGGAGAGTGAATATCAGGGAACCATCGTTAGATCTGAAGGCTAGCTATCAGAGAATATAAGAGGTCACAAGGAAATAATCCACCACAATTCAACAATGATTGGAGAACAGCAACCAGAGAAAAGAAAGCATTCTACATAATACTCAGTGAAAGGCCAAGATAAAAAGAAAAGGAATATATGATGGGTTTTCTAGAAAGTATAAAAAGAGAAGCTATAGAGCTATCTGTCAGAAGACCGCCAATCTGTACAGGATGCAAAATAATTAACAATTGTTTTTCTGGGAGAAAAATTGGTAGAAGGGTATAGCAGTAAGGAAATTGTCCACTAGAGGACATGGTAGCTTGCTTTTCTCACGTGAATAGTTTACAGCAGAAGTCCCCAACCTTTTGGGCATCAGGGAGAGAGAGATATGGGCATATGTGGAGAGAGATATTTTTCTGTGGACCAGAGGGGGCATGGTTTTGTGTGCTGCCTGCTTCCCACAGATGGAGCTTTGCTTGTTTGTGCGGCCTGGTTGCTGGCATGTCACGGCCTGGTACCGGTCCACGGGCCGGGTTTTGGGGACCCCTGGTTTACAGTATGTGTCAGTCCAAATCAACCTGAGCACAACTTAGAAGCAGCTTAAAGAGTACATGCAGATTACACCTATAAATATTGTATCTGGAAAATATCTTATATTAGGGATGCACAAATTCTTAGAACAGTGGTGGTGAACCTATGGCACGGGTGCCAGAGGCGGCACTCAGAGCCCTCTCTGTGGGCATGTGTGCCATTGCTCCAGTCCTAGGCCTTCAGCTGGGTTATATAAAACCTTTTTGCTTTAGGCCTCTGCCGCCGTGTGCAAAAAAATAAAAAAAAGGTTCAATCAGTCAATTTCAATTTCTCACGGGAAAAAAAAGATCTTGCAAATTTGGAATTGATTGATTGAATTTTTTAGTCCCACCCAGTCTGCTGTTACCACCGCAGCCATGCCCACCCAATGGGCCACACCCACCCAATGGGCCACACCCATCTGGCACCCAACGATGCATAAGTGGGTTTTGGGTTGCAGTTTGGGCACTCGATCTCTAAAAGGTTTGCCATCACTGCCTTAGAAGAAGATTCTTTGATTCATGTGAGAGCCCATATTTCTCCAAATGTTATTTAATTAGAATATCCAGCAACTTCAACCAGTATGGGCCTTGGTTAGTTGGAGAGCCATAGGTTTCTGTGGACGAGATGTAATATATTACAGGTTCAGGATGTTCCCAGAGGATCTGAACTATGCAAGTTAGATACAAAGAGCTGGCTCAAAGCCATCTAGTATCTAATGTCTGTAGCTACCTAAAATTATAGTATATGATTTATTCCACAATTTCATAATGATTTCTTAAAATGTAGATCTTATAATTTCCACAACTGGTTCTGATATCTTTAATATTTGCTACTCTTCCAGCAACAGGTTTCCCTAATGTAAGGTTCATCCTACCTATGTTTCAGAAATTTAGATGGGGCAGACTCCAAAAAACAAGAAAGAATGAAAGTTCTTTCCAAGCAGATTTCTTTATTGTTCCCCATCTATATAGAGAGTCCTATCAAACTAAAGTGAACTATCACCCTATAAAGCATATATTCTGGGAATTATTAGGGAGGAGCCATCTTCACTCTCATCCTTTCACACAAACTATGTGAACTAAATTGTCTCTTGCTCCTCTGGAATGCATTCTTTCCTTCATGGGAATCTGGTCTACATTTCCTCATAGATGTATTGAGATTCTAACGGAACATGCGGATTGATTCTGTTTCTAATTTTTTGACATAGCTTTGAAATTTAATGATTAAGAGCAAAGACATGACCTATAACATTATATCTTTGCACGTATGATTGCTTAACACTGAGATGATTTCTGCAGCAATCAAACTAAGAATAGCTTGACTATATTGTCTGGCCATGAACATTGTTAAGAAGCTTTGTGCTACAAACCAAACATTATTTTCATTATTATGTTATGTAATAATATACTATGCTATGTTATGTTCTTTGTCTTCCCCTTCCCACATGACTTACTGGAGATGAGAACTTGTTATTGAAATAGTAAATGTCTGTTAAACTATCTACAGTAAGCACAGAATTATAATTAACATGTGTCAGCTCTGCATATTTCCATTTGTTAATTAGAACTTACTTAATTCAAAGATTAAAAATCACATACAACAATTATTTCAGTTTAGCAAGTGTTTTACTGACAGCTTGAAAATTGTCAGTAATAACACTGTTAAAAATAGTGACACAGCAGTGGTATTAAACTTGTCTGAAAGAATGTTAAACTCTTAAGTACTTGCATGATATTTGACTACCACTGTGCTTTAAACAACTATATCATTAATTTCTTAATGGAATATAATTTTGAATTGGAGATATGTGATTAACATTCATCAACCTATGAGGCTTCAAAGCTGGTTTTCAACATCATCTTTTCGAGCAAGGCACATTCACTAAAGATAATTTCCTCTTTCTCCTTTTCAAGTCTTTAATTAGCTCGTGTTACTTCCATTGGTTTTCTTTTGTTGCTATTTAAATTATTTTAAGAATTATTATGACATTTACTATAACATTTATTTGTTCTATAGTTTTAATCTTTGATCTTTAAACAACATAGAGAGTTTTGATTATACAAATTGAAAAAAACAGAGCTATAAGCCTATTGGGGAAAGTGATCGTAAGTAACATACTTGGTGAAAGGTTTCTTACATATTTATAGATTAGGAAACAAATGGTGCGATCTTCAAGCAAATGAATGTTTGAATTAGCAGTAATGGAATAACCACAAGGTTTCAGCTATAGAAGGGAATTCACACTGTAGAATAAGGCAAAAATCATTTATGACTGAGTGAATCGATAACTGAGCATAAAATACTAAGGAAGAGACATTGTGTTTGTCTCTTGAGAAAAACCAACAACTTTTAAACAGATCAGAGTTTGACCTGCGAATGCATAAGCATTAGTACATTTATTAATCTCTAAAGTGCCATAAGTTTCATCACTCTTTTTCTCCTACTTCACAGCTATGTGCATAAAACAAAACAAAAAAGGATATATATATTTCCCTAAACTAATTAGAAAGAAAGTTAGATGAACATATGATGAATAAAATCACTTATTTACTTTACTTGCTTTGATCTATGGGGCTGGCTGTTTCCATGAGGCAGGAGGTCTCCCCAGAAAAATAAGTTACTAATAACATGAATTACTAAATCAGCCTCAGTAAGAATAATCAATCTAGCTCTAATTACCCTTAATATAAATGTTTGTTTAGATAGTGAAATATCAATCAGTTATTAAAGAGGAAAAAGCTAGAAACACCATCTGAATATGTTTTGATTTATAAAGGTGGGAAGATTTTGCTATTGTGAACTTACACCACAGTTTTGTACCAAGTCTTTAATCTGTTTTAACCTCCTGCTGTGGCAATGTATTTTTAAACTAATCCAGCTGCTTTATGTTTCTCTTGGGTTGCACTTTTAGCGACTGAATTTCTGTATTCTATTTGTTTTTAGCTCCTTATTTTTATTTTATTGTTGTGCCACCAGGATGAGACAAAGCATAGAACAGACCTTTTATAAATAAAATAAAATGAAGTAATCAAGCAGTTGGAAGAATTAGATTTCCCTTGGTTCTTTCTATTAATATACTTGAAGTTAGAACCGACTCAATATCGCTATTACCGGTAACTATTCAACTAGGTTCTAGGAATTTTAAAACAAAATCCATTGAGTCTCAAAATCTTTGCATGCTTACAAGTTACAACCATCTTAGCTGTATTGCTAACAACCACTGGCATGAGCCTAAAGATTCCCTACAATTGTATTCAAAACTAGCTGTACCGAGCCACACATTGCTATGGCTCAGTCTGGTTAAATGGAAAAGAAAGAAAAGAGAAAGCACACGTTTGTAATATGTTTAATTTCACAATGCTTGTGGGTATACAATATTTTTTGTTGTTCCATTGTCTGTGCAGATATAGAGATTGTCTAAAATCGTAGCATGTGTTGCTTTTATGTCCAACAGATGGCGTTGTTTTTCAAAAAAGCATGTTTTTACCTGTCACAGGTGTGACATCTATATAATATAGGTATATAGAAACATGCGTGTATTCGAATGCAATGTTGTGTCAAAATTTCAAAGCAATCGGTGAAGAACTTTCAGAGATTTAAGATTTTGAACAAATGAACATTTACATTTTTATTTATATAGATGTCCAGTAGTTTTTTAAAGTTATGTAATAATTTTAAGTGGAGATAAATCAATGCCATTCAGGTTAGATTTTATCTTTAAAAGGAATTCTGCAATGTCTGAGACAAATTTCTGGCTGTTGCCTCTCTGTAGAACAGACAATTTGCCATGCAAAGCAGCAAAATATAACAAAAAGTCAGTGCCAGGAGTTTAAAACATAGAATTGTATAAATATTATTCTAATTCATAACATGCATAAGGGAATTAAAATCAATAAATCATAAGCAGGTGGCTGAAAAATATCCCTTCATTTCTTGGGATGAATTTCCATCAGTAAGTGGCTATCAAAGAGGAAATCCTCTTCTCAGATACTTTCTTAATTCCTGATAGCATGAGAAAAGAAATTATGAAAGATGATTGGTTATGTTGTTATATAAGAAGCTTATTCTACATAGGAAAAGCTTAAGTTATTTGGATTTCAAGCCACGATAAGCTTAAAAGATAAAAAGCAATTTATTATATTGGACAATTCTTAACAAGGTATCTATGGAGTTTCTCAGAGATCCAGGTCATGGTTGTCCCAAAGGTGCTTTTTCAAAAGGCAACTGAACTTGTTTTTTCCTTAAAAACATTTCACTTCTCATCCAAGAAGCTTCTTCAGTTTTGATTAAAGAATTTTTTCAGAACTGAAGAAGCTTCTCGGATGAGAAGCAAAACATTTTCAAAGAAAAACAAGTCCAGTTGCCTTTTGAAAAAGTACCTTTGGGTTTTAACAAGATAAATTCCCAGTGAACTGTCCCATTCAAAATGCTAGATATTGTTTTTTTCTATTAGTTGTAGTTTTTCAAATCATCCTCAAAGACAACCTATTTTACAGCAATCTATATATAGAATATTTAGAGTTAGAACATGTATACCAATAGCATGGTTGCTGCTAGTATAACAATGTCAGGTAAATGAAATTAGTAGATCTAGGAAGAGTTACCTTTGCCTCTGGCAAGCAAATTTATTTTCTTTACTTATTTATTTTTCACATTTTTGAACCACCTATCTGCCTCAGCTGCATCAAGAATTTTTTTCAGAAATAGTAAAACTTCATTAAAAACTGCTTGGAATTTTTTCCTTGCCTTTTTTGATTTAAAGAAAAATCTATTCGTGGTACTTCTACTTTTTCAGGCTTCATTTTCAGTTTTGATCCTAATTCTAGTTATAAGAGAACCAAAATGCCTCAGTGCTTCTGCTTTGACTGATTTAGATGATATGTAGAAATAAAGTTGAATAATTTCAGGAGCATGGATATCCAACCTCAAATTTCACTAAGCTAGACAAATACGTGGCTCTTTCCTCTGAATGGCAATGAAATGTTCTCAGGATTTTATATTATTGATCTGAATCACTAAAAATGCTAATAGTTATGAAATAAATGCATTGTTATGGTTTCAGGGCTACCTTCCAATATCTGTTTCAAGAAAACATCTTCTCTATTTATACTCTTTCCTGAATTTGCATCACCATCTAATTGTCAAAAGCAAATATCACTTTACAGAACAAATTTAGAAGTTCAATTTTTTTTAACAGATTCTGCTTTGCACTAATGCTGGCAGGCTTCAAAATGATTAGTTTAACAGCAAGCAGACCTGATCTGAATACCTGCTGAGCATAAGCTTAACTTTAAATGTTCTGAATTTCAAATATGGTGTATATTGGAAATACTGGATCACAACCATGATTATAATTTATTGGACAGAAAATGCATTCCTAAGCAGAATAAATGGGGGGGGGGGAAGACATACGAAATAATAAATATACACTATTTTGGATTTTCTTGTAAAATAAATATAACTGGCAAAAAGATTCCACCATTCTGCACAAATTAAGTATACATCCATCATCTTTACCATTTCCAGGATTAAATGCAATAATAGATGGAGGGTTGAAAATCATTGCTAAAGCAGGCAGGGATTCTTCAACACTCTGAAAATCACTTCTGTTACTATTATTAATGATTTCAGTACATAGCATTTATAGATCATAATCATAATTGTTTCTATTAAACTTTTTCCATCATTATATGTCACAATAAAAAGTATTAAAAACAAAAGAAAATTTGGTCTCTGTGTTATTACCATGCGTGATTCCAGGACAACTTCATTCTGAAAACTCTGTAAAATTAATCTCATGGGAAACTTGGTCAGGCATGGACTGATGGTTACAGAACATCACACTCCTTCTTCTTAATCAATGTCATCCATGCAACATGATGCCTTTCTTTACTGTTTATCTCAACCAACTGCAAATTGTTGCCCCCCCTTTTACCTTTTTGTTGTCTACTCAAGGTGCAGTCTGATCTATATGAAGTAAATTAATTAGTTATCTATTAGAAAAAAACATTCTGAGAGGGCATAAGGCAAATTTTTTAAACTACCGTATTTTTCCATGTATAAGACACAACCTTGTATAAGATGCTCTGGCATGCGAGTTCCAAGCTCGCATGCCAGAGCATCTTATACAGCAAACAAAGTCAGCGCTGTGAGCAACCATCTCCCAGCACTCTAAATAGATGCCTCCCAGCTGGCCCCACACCCCACGCACCTAACCAGCATCTGGCACTATGAGCATGCATAGTCAGTTCACAGCAGCAGCCTTCTGACCCTGATAAACAAACCAGCACGATCACTGGCATGACAGCAAGGCAAGGGAAGCAAAGGCAGGTTCTAAACTCCCTGTTTCTCTGCACTGGTCAGCTGTTTGGCAGAGCACCGAACAACTGAGCCGGCAAATCCGGAAGTTTGGCCGGCCGCTATTATCGAGCAGGACTGCCTCACAGCTGTGTTCCATAGGGTCTCCAGCCAGCATACCGGTATGAGGGAAGGAAAGGGCCGTCACTGCCATCCATGCTGCTGGTCCCATCCGCTGCTTCTGGATGCCACCATCTGACAATCTTGCCTTCTCTCCCTCCTGTTAATGGCAAGCCCACAGGGGCTTGACATCTGCACCAGGTAGCATGGCAACGGCATGTAAAGAACCCACACAGGCATGCCCTGGGTTGCAGAGGTTACCATTATTTTTTCATGTCTAAGATGCTGCACTTGTATAAGACACATCTGATTTTTGAACAGGGTGTTTGCAGGAAAAAAATATCATCTTATACACAGAAAAATACAATATATGTTAGGATTTTTCTATTCTCACGGTGTCTATTACATGGAGATAGGCATTGGTTTTGGACAAAGTCTGAATATTGAACTAAAGCAGGTCTACATTGGAGGTCTTCAAAGCACAGTAAATCTGATTTGAATGCTATTATATTTTCAAAGTAGTTTAAACAAAGCTGGATTAATATTTAATCCCTTTGTATATAACCTGACCTTAACAAGAGAAATCTCAGGAAGAAGGAAGAGAAAGTTGTAATTATGTCATAGTCAGGGAATACTCTCCAATTCTCTACATCTATTCACAGGTCTTTTTGGGGGGGTATACAAAAGAACCTCACCAGTAGTTATTTCAATATTTTCAGTTCTCTTTTTGTCCATGTGTGTGGCCCTAATTTTGAAAGCAGAAACGCCAAAGGCCAGAGCTTTCAAGAACCCTATCAGAACCCCCTTTTTGTTGACATTTAGATGTTGACATTTAGACAAGATTTTAGTATGAAGAATTGAACCAGCCCTCTGTCTAGCTTTTATGCTGAGGTTTCAAAAATAAATTAATAAAAAATAAATTAATCCAAGATTTGTTTTTAAAACTTTGTTAGCTTCCTTGGCAATCCCCTGATGGGAGCATATAGAAACAGAGGAAAAATAAGGTAAGATATTCTTAATAAGTGAGTAAATTATAAGCATTTAAGATAGAAAATCTATTCCAATCACCCAACCCCTATAATATGTAGCTATAAAGTGATGTTTGGTATTCAACTGAGTATAACTGTAGTAATAGTCAGTTTCCTATAGAAAATTATAGTTATCCTTGAACATTTCCCAAAATTCACTGCAACATGTATATGTTATTTGGTTCCCTGAAAAATACTTAAACCAAAGTGATATAAAGAAGCTGACTTCTTCAAATGAAGAAGTCTATTCTGTCTAGCTATAGAAAATGGTCTTTTAGATACATTTTTTTTCTATGACAAAGAATCTTCACTTTTTCTACCTTATTGTCAGGATTTTGTAAATATTTTGTAGTGGTGTTTTGAGTTGACATTACGATCATGTTGGTAAGCTATGCATAGTTGTTCCTAAGTGCTCCTAGATTTTTTGTTTCATCCTCTTTTTATGTAGTTATTGTTCCTTTTATTTCATTTTCTAATTCCTTCTGACATGGATAGACCATACAGATCCATTTTTAATAGTGAACATTTTTAACCACCACAAATAGTTTCAGTTTCTGGATCAAATACCCACTTGCCATTGCAGGGCACATATATCAACAAAAATGACAGCCAAACTAGTACAAGGAATATAAAGAGAAAAATATTAAAAAACCAAGAACATGCCTAAGAAAAAATGCAAGAAATATTTGGAGACATAGAAAGGTGGTAAATTTTATATATTCACAATACGCTAAATGAGCTTAGTATATTCGTGAAGAATACCATTCCAGATGTTGGGAGCCAACACCAGAATAAGCAAATCAGCTTGTATTGCATTCATCTTGGCCTCTGGATACAATCCTTTTACAAAATGAAGGTGCAGCTTCTGATTTTTTTTTTAAAAAAAGTTCCTTAACATGAACTGTAGTTGCTCCAAAGATGCAACTCTGCTTGTAAAAGAATCCAAAACTGTTTATTTTATCAAAATAAAACCTTTATGTGATTTAATTTGCTCTATCTCCTGATCTGTGATTTTTTAAGACAATGTTATTGACAGATGCTGAGCTTTTAAAAAAAGAAAAACAAAACAAAACTCCAGAATTGTTGCTTGGTAATAAGACTTTCTTCTGCTGTTGGGTGACAGGAAATTAAAGGAATACAGCCATTTATATGGCTGGGGAGCTTTGTAATACAAAGACATTATTTCCAAGTCAGAATAACTACATAGAGGGAGGGAGGGAGGGAGGGAGGGAAGGAAGGAGGGAGGGAAGGGAGGGAGGAAGGGAGGGAGGGAGGGAAGGAAGGAAGGAAGGAAGGAAGGAGGGAGGGGAGGGAGGGAGGGAGGGAGGGAGGGAGGGAAGGAGGGAGGGAGGGAGGGAGGGAGGGAGGGAGGGAGGGAGGGAGGGAGGGAGAAATATTCATAATAGCATTTCAAAACTATATATGCATATGTTGCAAAACAGATATTTAATACTAACTTACACATTAATAGTTGCACTTTCCTAAACAACCTTTCATTCTAAGAATATCCAGTCCAAAATTAGGATAATGACAAGCAGCTAAAATATAGTCATATAGGTACTGAATTTAAAAAATAGCACAGTTAAACACTCTTTTAATTTACTTTCAGAGTAATGGATGTGTGGGCTCAATATTATAACATTACATTACATAAAAATTCTTCCCGAGAAGCAATTATATAAAAGTCTTTTACCCTGGTTTTAGAGGAAATCAAGAGACATTTGAGTCATGAAAAGTTTTCTCCACTGGATGTTGCTTTAGTCCTGCCTTCTGATTGGAAGAAGTGTAGTTTCAGGTTAGGCTCATTTTCTTCTGACCAGAATAAACACCTCAAAGTAAGTCCAATTACACTTTCCAAAAATTCACTTGTCCTAATCCTTTCGAACACATTTATCCGAAGTGTTACAGGTTACAGGAGAAATCAATAAAAAAAAAAATTCCTTATCTGCTTTTGGATATTGTCTGCTTTGCACAAATAACTCTAAATAATAATAATAATAAAAACTTAGGAAGCAAGATCCAGTTTTAAAAACAGAGCTTAACTATTTTTGATATTTAATGTTAATTTGAAGGACAAAGATGTTCAAAAGGATATGGATAAAACATTTCCAAGATTGCTAGAAAGCTTGCCTAGTTCATTTATTTGCTTTGATGGAACACAACAGCTAAGGCTGACTAGCCCAGTAGGATACTTTAGAAACTCTATGCATAACAAAAAATGTTACTTAAAAATCTTAGTGAGATGCAGCTTGATATGGATAAATAAAAGTCATGCCTTAATTATTTATCTTTCACAGAGATATTCCCAGAAAGGAATCAAATTACAGTTTTTTAAAGTGTTTTCTAGAAAGAAAGATTTCAGAAGAAAAAAAGAGTACTTAAAAAAAGAAAGATAAACTTATGTTGGCATCATACTGTCAATGTAGATAAACATATGGCTGAACATTAACAGATCCCAGCAATAGGAAGAAGATACTAGTGTTTGCTTGGTAAAACAGACATGGGTCCTTTCCTAGTGCTTTTTTTTTCCTTGTCACATTCAAATGCACAGTTAGTGCACCCCTAATTTGCCTATCTTTAAGAGATCTTTAAAAATGTTTCCCAAGCCTTGAATAGCAGACCCTTGTGAGTTGGAGATGATGTAGCTGGCAGTTATGCAGCCCTTAATGTGTTTCCTTTAATGTATGAAACTAATGTATGAGACTAAATGAATGGTTGCCAGTTGAGGATTATCTGTATGGAAGAACACCCTGCTATATTTTCCCCAAAAATCTTTATTGGACTTGCTAGCTTAGCAACCAATCCCTCACTAAGATCCAAAATCGGCCAAGGTGAGCTGGAGATTAAATCAGCTCTGGTGACATTCAAGATGTCAATGACATCCATCCACAAATTGCAAACATGCTGTCAATTCTCAAATGGAGATTTATTTTTCTCTGTCTTTGATCAACTCAGTTGTTGCATAGAAAGATGCAGGATGGATAAAGCAATTGAGAAACATCAATTTTGGTGGCAGGGGAGGTTGGACTAGATGACCTACAACAGTGGTTCTCAACCTTCTTAATGCCGCAACCCTTTAATACAGTTCCCCAACCATAAAATTATTTTCATTGCTACTTCATAACTGTAATTTTGCTATTGTTATGAATCATAATGTAAATATCTGATATGCAGGATGTATTTTCATTGTTACAAATTGAACATAATTAAACCATAGTGATTAATCACAAAAACAATATGTAATTATATATTGTGAAATATTTATTTCTAATTACAAATAAATGAAATTTTGGCATTGCAGTCCAAGGACTTCAAGTCAGATTCCCTCTTCTTTTAAATATTCAAATGCATTGTGCAAAAAAATAATGGTAATCCTGTGAATTATGTTGAATTTTTATCATTTTTGATGTTGACATTTGATTGGAATTGCAAATTAATGGTGGAGAATTGGGCCCCAAGCCTCTGTAAGGTAAGCTCATATGTGGCAAGGAAAGATGAACCCATATAAAACTTCCAAGGGGAAGGATGGCAATTAATTAACCCCCACTCCAATTTAACTGACAAGGACCACCATAATTTCTCCACAGCCTGCCAATGCTTGCTACTCTGGTTACTCTCTGCATCCAAGCCAGAGAAGTTTTTTTCCTCCAAGCAGGGAGAGGGAAGGATCTGCTCTCAAGAGTTAAGCCTGAGCGGCAGAAACCCTGTGTGCGGCTGCCCTTCATCCATGCTCCTTTCACTTTGGTGGGAGGAAAGGAGCTGAAGAATGTGAAGCCAGAGCCGGCCCCTTCCTTTCCCACTCACAGCATCCCTCCTTCCTGCCTGCACTCACACAATCCTCTTAACTTCAAGTGTCTCTGAAGAGAGTCAGCTCAAAGTTACAATTGATGGGTTGTTGTTCCTCTTCAACTTTTGTGTTTCGTTTGAAGCACCATTGTACATAGTTTCACCTTCGGGACTTCCCCCTGCTCCCGGGATTTGCTCACGGTGCCTTCATGCCACGTATCATCCCACACTTCCTTTTGCGTGGCACTCAGGCCTAAAGACTTTGAGAGGGACAGACCAGAAAGATGAGGGACACCACTTGTGCAGCTTTTTTGCAGCTCCAGCAAAAGAACCTGGGCGAAGAAACCCCGACAACAAAGTCCCTTCCACCAGCACCCAATCCTCTTCTAAGACATCACAGCCACGTGAAAAACCCAGCAACCCCCCATCTCCCCAGGCCAAGGGGTGCAGGATGAAGCAAATTTTGGTCAAAATATGCCTTCCACGAGGAAACACTTACTTTGAGATGCTTTTTCTATTGTCCCTTCTATTAGCTTCTCTATGGGCATGGGAGTATTGAGGGGGGGGGTCTCTGCTTTTCTACAGATACAATTTCACTGCACAATAAAAAAAACGGTTAGAAGTCCTGTCAAGTCATGTGATTGATTGAATTATTTCCACCCCTCTTTTCCTCCTAAACTCCCCCCCATTTTAGAATACTTGGAAGCTTTTTTTCATTATGTCAGACAAAAATGGCTGATGACAGAGAGGAGGATCGCGGCTGCTGTTGCCAGGGAATGCTTGGCTCTCCTCACCGCCACTGTGACTGCAGAGGCTTCAGCCGCGAGGTGAATGCAGAGGTTGATTAGGGTCTGGTATCTCCCAGTCATGCCTTGAATGCAGGAGGATAACTCTTCCCGATTCCTCCCTTCTCTTCCCCCTCCCTTTTCCTACTTCTCCAGGCTAGGAAAGTCTATAGTGTCTCGGTTCCTAAGACCATCGGAAATATGTATTTTCCAATGGTCTTAGGCGACCACTGTGAAAGGGTCATTCAATCCCCAAAAGGGTCATGACCCACAGGTTGAGAACCGCTGACCTACAAGGTCCCTTCTAACTCTGTTATTCTAATTCTTTCTAAACCTAGAGTAATGGATTTGGGGAGCCTAGAAAAAATAAAATAAAATAATAAATAATAAATAAAATAAAATAAAATAATAAAATAATAAATAAAATAAAATAATAAATAAAATAAAATAAATAAAATAACCAAGTATCATGATGTATTTTGCTTCTGCAGAGTCAGAGTGGGTGGGGCCTGCATGTGACGCATCTGGCCTCTTTGAACCCCTGGACACAAATAACCAGGAACAGGAGTCGAGTTCAAAGCACTGAAATTTTATTATATGATACCCATTCACAAGAATCTGATCTTTTAATAATCAAGCCAAATTGGTGCTAGATAAGGTTCAATGGGATTTCTGGGAGAAGGGAAGGGGGGCTGGACTGCAATGACTCCAAGCTGATGCATTTGACCCCACTCTTGGACTCACCAGCCCAGGTTGAACTTCAACATCTATTTTAAATTGGAGCTTCCGGTACGAGGCGACGGCGATGGCGGCTATCTTCTAGCCGTCCAGCTGGCGAAGTGTCAGAGCCGCGGAGCACAGCGTGCATCAGCTGGCCCGCGGCTCGAAATTCCCTTCCCGGGCAAAGGGAAGGGACAGAGAACGCAGGAATAGAGGTAGAACCTCTGAACCCCCTCTGGATTTATTTCTAGAGGAGGTGAAAGGAGTGTTCCCTCGGAGCTCCTGCTGATCTCCGCCTCCCAGCTGTTTTTGCTTCCTAGGAAGCAAAAGAAACTGCCGCTTCTATCTCCGTGTATATAGTATTTTGGTGAGTAAATTTTAAATGGACAGAGCAGTTTAAAGGATTTTTGTTTTATAATTTAGGTGTTTATTTTTTTATTATTTGGTTTTGACTATTTTTCCTTCCTTTCTTTGTTATATTACTGAAAGGATTTAAGATGGCGTTTTGAAAGTGTCGGAGTTTTTTTTCTCCTTTCCTTTTTGTTTTACTTTCCCTTTTTAAGGATTGGATTTTGCTTTTGTTTTTGGCATAGAATTTTTTTTTCTTTTGATTTGTTTGCCTTTTTATTCTTTGGATTTTCTCTGGATTTTCAAGGACTATAGTGTGTCTCTTTTAAAAAATTCTTTTTCTTTTTCTTTCCTCCTCCCTTTTTGTGTGGAGGGGAAAGGGAAGTGAGAACTGTGCTTTTTAAAATGGCTTCAAAGAGACAGCAGCCTTCTTCAATACCTAAGGTTGTTTCTTCTCCTATAACTTCTACTGCACAATTACAACAACAATCTAAACATGTACCACCGGCTCAGCCACCACCTCCCCCCCTTTGCCTGGACTTTCAGCACAAGAGGTTAGAGGTATAATGGGAGAGATTGTAGTCCAAATGAGAGAGGAAATGAAGCAATTTGCTACACAGATTAAATCAGAAATTAAATCTGATTTTAAAGAAGAGATAAAGGGGATAAAGACCAAACTGGAAGAAAACAATAATGATTTGCGACAAGATATACTTGCAGCAGTTTCAGGTTTGGCTACCGTGGTGGTCAAGCTGGATGCAAGGCTTGAGGAAGTGGAAAACAAAGTTGATTCTTTTGATGATAAAATTCAAGATGTGGAAAGGAAGGTGGAGTCCTCACAAGAGGACATCTTGATGTTTCAGTACAGACAGACGGAGTATGCTTTGAGGATTAGAGGCCTCAAGGAAGATATGAATCAAGATTTGGTGGAGGTGGTTCTTACTGATCTGGCAGTGGCCTTGGATATGGATAAAGGAGAATTAAGTAGAGAAGTGGAAAAAATGTATAGACTTAACTCTTGGATTGCCAAGCAGAAGAATTTGCCTAGAGATGTGGTGATTTATTTTACAAAGAAGTCCCTGCGGAATGAGGTTATACAAGCCTTCTACAATAAAAGATTCCAGATTGCTGCCCAAGATCTTATCATTCTAAAGGAAATCCCATCCAAAATTTTAAGAAGCAGGAAAGATTTTGCTTTCTTAACCAATGAGCTTAAAGCCAGATCGATGCCATTTAGATGGGAAATTCCGATGGGTATCGTCTTGAGCCATGCGGGGACACGTTATAGATTGAATACAGTTGACAAAGCTAGAGAGTTTTATACTTCGGTCCTGGGTTCAGGCTCAACTCCATCTGGTCAGAAATCTCCGAGTGGCAAGGAGGACGAGCAGCAATCTGAGGCATTAAGTTTGGTTTCCGCTGGGATGATACAAGCTGAAAGGCAACGCCAGATGGAGGTTAAAGAGCAGAGAATGACTCATGCAGCTCACAAGCGTAAAGAGAAGGAGCAACGTAAAAAAGAGTCTAAAGAGAATTCTTCTGGAAACGCATCACCGCCGGTGGGAGGAGCAAGACCCAAGAGTTATGCAACACATGCAGCACTTTCAGATTTTGATGGTGTCTTCTCCAGGCTGCGTGCCAAGGGAGATGGCAAAGTTTTTGACCTGGAATGTTAATGGCTTGAATTCTCCTCAGAAACGGAAATTTTTTTTTTATTATTTGAAGCAACATACCAATGACATTATTTGCTTACAGGAAACTCATATCTTACTCAAAGATCAGAAATATCTAGTCAATGCTCGTTTGGGATCTCATTTTGTATCTTTTGCTCCTGGAAAGAAAGGGGGAGTTGTTATATATGTCAAACAAAACCTACCAGCTTGTCTGGTAGAATCAGATCCCCAGGGGAGATGTGTGATGATTGAACTTGGTATATATGGTAAGAAAGTACTTATAGTGGGACTCTATGCTCCAAATCAGCAACAGGAACAATTTTATAAGCTGTTACATCAAAAAATAACATTGCTTGACTATAGATCAGTGGTATTAATGGGTGATTGGAATGGTGTCTTAGATATACAAAGGGATAAGAAAGGTTCCTCTCCCTTTCTTAAACAAGCAAGGTTACCTAAAGCCTTTTTTGATATGAAGGAAGACTGGGAATTAAGGGATTATTGGCGGGAATGTAACCAAGAGGAGAGAGACTTCACTTTTTTTTCTGATAGACACCAATCTTTTTCAAGAATCGACTTTTTTTTTATTACTACGGATTTGTATAATAAAGTAAAGAATGTAAAGATTTTTCCTAGATCACTGACGGATCATAGCCCAGTCTGGATGGAGCTGATTCAAGAGAAAGAGGAAAGGAGATCCTGGAGAGTTAATGAAAATTTGCTCAGACAAGAGAAGAATGTTCAAAAGTTAAAGGAGTGTTTAAAGGATTATTTTGTTTTGAATATGTATAAGGGGACCTCAATGTCAATGGTATGGGATGCAGGTAAAGCATTTATGCGTGGTGTTTTGATAAAAATGAATAATTGTCATAAGCGGAACCAGATTCAGAAACGTAGAGAACTTGAAGATGAAATTAAATCAAAAGAAAGGTCCTTGATTTTAAATCCTTCTGATGAAAGTATTAAAGAATCTGTAAAGTTATTAAGGTCACAATTTAATATGTTGATAGCGGATCAAGCTGCAACTAACTTATTGTTTATGAAACAAAATACATTTTGTAATGCTAACAAGCCTGGGAGATGGTTGGCTTATCAATTAAGAAAGAAACAGAGACAGAGAATAATAGAGAAAATAAATTACAAGGGTAAACTAGTTTTTCAGAAGGAATTGATTAAAAAATCTTTTTTGGACTATTATCAAAAGTTATACAAATCTACTAACGTGCAACTTCTAGATATAAATAAATATTTAGCTGAGGCAAGTTTCCCCAAATTAACTGAGGATCAGAAACATGAAATTAATGGCTTAATTACTAAGGAGGAAATTGCCTCAGCAATTCAACAATTGAAACTAGGGAAAGCACCGGGTACGGATGGGTTAACAGCTGTTTATTATAAAGCTCTAAAGGAGGAGATGATCCAACCATTAAGTGATCTTTTTAATGGTATCTTACAGGGTTTAGAGATTCCTCCTTCATGGCGTAGTGCTTTTATATCATTGATTCCAAAGGAGGATCAAGATCTTACTTTACCAAAAAATTACAGGCCTATATCTCTTCTAAATGTGGATTATAAGATATTTGCAAAAATTTTGGTAAATAGGCTTATGAGGGTCGTGCATCATCTTGTGCATAAAGATCAATCAGGGTTTATAACTGGAAGGTACATGAAAAATAATGTTAGACAAATTATTAATTTATTAGAATATTTAGACAAGAACAACCAAGTTCCTGCAGGGCTCATATTTTTAGATGCTGAAAAAGCATTTGATCAATTGAATTGGCATTTTATGTTAAGAGTAATGGAAGAAATGAATTTTGGCGAAAAGATATTACAAGCCCTTACGGTAATATATCAAAAACAAACGGCACAACTTATTGTTAATGGAGGTTTGTCGGAGGTTTTTACAATAGAGAAAGGTACTAGACAGGGGTGCCCTTTATCGCCATTGTTGTTTGTTTTAACATTGGAAATATTATTGATTAAAATTCGAGAGTCTCAGGAAATTAAAGGAATAGAAGTTAATAAAAAAGAATATAAGTTGAGAGCTTTTGCGGATGACTTGGTTGTTACTTTGTCGCAACCTGATTATTCTGTAGTAAACTTATTACAGTTGATTCATCATTATGGTTTGGTTTCGGGTTTTAAGATTAATGTAAATAAGACTAAAATTTTACCTAAAAATATGTCTAGTCAGGAGAAGCAGATTTTGGCCAACTTGACGGGTTTTGAGATTGTTAATAAGGTAAAATATTAGGGGGTGATGCTGTCTGTTTCTAATGTAAAATTATTTAAAAATAACTATGAAAGGTTGTGGGTCAGGGTACAGAAGGACTTGAAGAATTGGGAGAAGTTGCAATTATCTCTCATGGGAAGAATTGCAGTGATAAAAATGAATATTCTACCCAAGTTTCTTTTTCTGTTTCAAATGTTACCGATTTTGAAAAATGAGATTAACTTAAGTGAGTGGCAGAAGGGTCTTAATAAATTTATTTGGGCAGGGAAAAAGCCAAGGGTTAAGTTTAAAATTATGCAAGACTTCCGTGAGAGGGGTGGACTCAAGGTACCAAATTTGAAATTATATTATGATGCGGTGGTTTTAACACTAATTAGTGATTGGGTAAATTTGACAAATCCGGAGATACTTCATTTAGAGGGATGGGATTTACTTTTTGGGTGGCATGCCTATTTAATATTTAATAAAAAAATGGATTGGGTTTTTAAATCTCATATTTTAAGAGTCTCTTTACTTAGGACTTGGAGAAAATATTATAAAAGTGATTTTAAAGTTCCGTTATGGGCTATACCTTGGCATGCGATAGAAGGAATAAAAAGAGGTGTAAGAATGGATATGGTGTCTTATAGTCAGCTACTTAGATGGGATGGGCAAAAATGGCAGTTAAGATTACGGGAAGACTTAGCGCAAGAAAATATTATTTATTCTTGGTTCCAATATAGGCAACTAGTAGATAAATGGAAGGTGGATTGTAAATTGGGTTTTCTTAGAGAAGATGAAAATCTTATTAAGCAAGTTAAGGATCAAAGACAAACCCATATTAAGAGAATCTATGGGGTATTAGTTGAAATGGATTCAGAATCGGAATTAATTAAAGACTGTATGATTAGATGGGCGCAGAATTTTGGTGTCCCAGTCTCATTGGATATCTGGGAAACCATCTGGGTGAGAAATGTCAAATTTACACAAGCACAGAACTTAAGGGAGAATTTTTATAAAATGTTTTATAGATGGCACCTTGATCCACAAAAAATGTCTCTTATGTACCCTGACATACAACCCAAATGTTGGAGATGTGGCTATATGGATGCTTCTTATTATCATATTTGGTGGTCATGTAGAGAGATAAAAGCATTTTGGATTAAGATATGGTGGAATATCCAGAGAATTTTTAAAAGGAGGGTAAAATTTACTCCGCAATTATTCTTGCTGGGTATAGTTACAGATTGTGATACAAAGGAGGTTGTATTGATGTTAAATTTGATTACAGCCGCGAGGCTGTTAGTTGGACAATACTGGAAGAAGGAGTCTTTGCCTACATTGCAGGAATGGTTTCTTAAAGTAGCTTATTTGGCGGAAATGGCAAAGATTTCGGCTTTCCTAAAGCAACAAACGCAAGAGAAGTTTCTTGTCGTTTGGGATAAATGGATAAAATTTATACAATTTAGATTGGGTACAAAAAAATATTATATAGCTTTTTCATAACTTTTATCTTTATATATAGAGAGATATATATACTTAATGTTATTTATAGATATTATATAAATTTTTTAACTTAATTTTCTATTTGTTAATTTTCAATTAAGCCTATATTCTGCTCTGGGAAGCTCAGGGGGGGGGAGGGAGGGTTTATGGTGAGGGGTGGGGGATGGGGGTTTTTTATATGTAATGTTTAGGTTTTTTTTGTATATGTTGTTTTCGTTTTGTATTGTTTTTGTCTTTTTGTAAAATTTATAAAACTTTCAATAAAAAAAAAACATCTATTTTAAATTTAAACTTTGATGAATTGACATACAGCAACAACCAAAAAATTCATGTATTACATTATCAACAATCTCTTCTTTCTCCCTTACCATCTAGCTGTGTTTGGAACTAAGCACATGCTTAAATTGAAGAAAAAAGGGCATCATGGTCTAGCTGACTGGATGTTGCAGATGGATTTTTTTCCTACCTTCCTTCATAAAGGACCACTAACTGGCTTATACCATGTTTTCCAGAAAATAAGAACCCACCCCGAAAATAAGCTCTAGCCTGAGTTTTTGGGGTGGGCCTAATATAATCCCTACCCCAAAAAATAAGCCTGGGGTGGGATGGGCATGGCCAGCACAATCAATGGCAAGCATGTGGGGTCTGACAGTGTCCGGCAATAGCCATGGCCTACCGGTCCCTTGGCACAGCATAGGTAAATCCAAGCATGGAGGCAGAGGCAGGGGGGGGAAAAGCAAGCGATCCAGATGCACCATGCACTTTTTGCCCAGAGGGAAACTGGAAGCTTCATCTGATTGTGAATGGGGCGCTTAGAAGCTGAGCAATTTGCTCCATTTCCAAGCACCCCATTTGCAAGCAGATGAAGCTTCCAGTCTCTGTCATTTCTCCATCCAGGCAAAAAGTGTTTGGGCACCTATGGGGCATTTGGAAACAGAGCACTCTGTTTCAAATGCCCTATAGGTACTCAAACACTTTTTGCCTGGACAGAGAAATGATGGAGAATGGAAGCTTCATCTGCTTGGATTTGGGGCACATGGGAACAGAGTTATTAGCCCCACTCCCAAGCAGCCCATTTGCAAGCAGATGAAGCTTCCAGTCTCCCTCTGGGCAAAAAATGTTTGGACGCCTATGGGGCACTTCATCCCCTCCCCCACTTGCCTTGCCTCGTGGTGGATGCACAGTGCTGTGGGCCACACGGCCTCCTGCCTTGAGTGGCTATGAGTGGCCACAGAATGTGCCAGCAGCCACATGGGTTCCTGCTGGATGGGGCTGTTGGTGCTGCCACCGCAAGGCAAAAAGGGTGTTGGGAAAAAAAATAAGATATCACCCGAAAATAAGACCTACTGCCTCTTTTGGATGCAAAAACAATTCTAAGACTGGGCCTTATTTTGGGGAAAACACAGTAGAACAGTCAGTAATAAACTGTGATTTTATATGTATCTTATCGATGCTGTTTGTATCCAGCCTTATTTTCCTATGATTAATTCTTTTGCTACTTTGCAGCAAAGCAAGTTGAACTGGTTCATAATTCACTTCAGGGCATATTCAGGGTTAGGTTTTCCTTACTACTTATTTGTAAGGCGTGTTACATCTTCTAAAAAATAAATAAATACATATATTTTCTTTACTATTACAAAAAGTAAAATGCATCTATATTCACTTTAGCACAGAAGTCTCCATTCTGAGGTTGTGATTATGATTGCTTGCATCAAGAAGGGCTTTAACTTTTTTCAGTTGCTAATGTGTTAGAGTCCACTAAAACGCTTATCAAGGTGCACAGCTTAAATATACTCAATCCAGGGCGTTGTGTTTTGTACAACAGTAATTGAGAGCATCTTTTCCAGAGATTTCTTCTTCAAAAAAAGTATTATTTTATCATATACATTGAAGTGCTTATACATGAGGAATTCAAGATGCTACATTGATAACTGCTACAGTGTTGTGGATGCTAGCCACATTGTCTACTGATTGCATTGTTCAGAGGCCAAATGAAGTGTCCTTTTGCACATATACTTATATTGGCAAAGGGCTGTTCAGCACAGAAAAATGATCCTTATCCATTAAATAGGTCACTTCATGTAGAGGAGCTCTATGAAAGTACTTCTAAAAATACGAAGTTAAGCAGTCTGAATTTTACTGAATTTTAACTCCTACTATTGCTCATCACCATCCATATTGATTAAGATTGTTAAGAGTTGTTTAGCAACAATTTTCTCAAGGACTTGTTCTCCCCCCCCCATTTCAATGTTAAAATTGAAATCCTTGTTCAGTATTGTAGGGTGAGCCAGTCAACTGGAAATAAATCATTTAACACACAAACACACTTTCACAGAATCAGAAAAGGGATAAGGTTGCAAAATACTTAAACATGACAAGTAGTCAGCGACATTTAGATTGTGTGAATAAATAACAGATCTGAACCATTTAATTCTGAAACATTAGAGTACAATACATATTTGCACTTATTCAACAGCTTCAGAAACTCAGCTATGTCCCTGCTATCACCTTATGGTCAATGATTGCAGTAAACTTTAAGTCAGCATGAAAATATAAACTACAGAAACATCACTTGCTGCTTTTAGAGAGAGTTCCCATTTCCATTTGCATTTCAATCACCATCAAATCTGAGAGATAATATTGCAGAGCCAACATTTCCCAATTTTTGATTTGCAGTTGTGACAAGTGACCTGTTATATATATACAGTTCAGAAACTAACATTAATAGATAGGTTTAGCACGTCTCTGAAGAGAGAGAGAGAGAGAGAGAGAGAGAGAGAGAGAGAGAGAGAGAGAGAGAGAGAGAGAGAGAGAGAGAGAGAAGAGGAGGGTAAAGCAAAAGAAAAACCTTAATATTATTCTGAGATAAAAGTATTCTTTCCTTCCATTTTAATCTTGTCACATAGATTTACATTTGTTTATATTTTACCACTCATAATTCCCCTCTATGTATTATCTCTCAGAACTGATTTTTTTTGTTTTCCACTGTCAAACCTGTCATATATTTTCCAAATATACATAATTCAATATATTGACAGTTAACTTCAATATCCAATTAACCTAATGTTCCAGTTTTCCAGAGCTTAAACAGAAACCTGCCCAATTAGATATATCTCCTTGTTTCCTAAGTTAACAATGGAAATCAAAACAAAATATTTGTTCAATACAAACTATAAACAATTCACCTTCTAAATATATATTGAAGTTTTCAAAGGCATACAACTATAGCACACTGTATTTGACAGCATTTTATTCTCTTTCTCTCTGTCTCTCTTTCTTTCTTTCTCTACACAGAGAGAGGGGGGGAGAGAGAGAAAGAGAGAGAGAGAGAACCCCAAAGGTGTAATCTTTCAATCCAAAGATTGAAGTTATTCTGCTCTAATAAAAGAAGTGTCTCATGAAGTGTCTTATGAAGAAATAATATATACTGACCATTATCTATAATGTGAAATAAATCAGTTTCCAATACTATACTGAACATATGGAAAAGTGGATACATTTTTTTCAATGATACCTTAATACTGGTTGGAAATGGAAGCAGCATACTTAATTTTTTACTTTAATTCAGCAAACAGACCTAGCCCAGTTCTGGTTCAGTTTTTCAGAAATATACAGTATGTTAATGTTTTATTACTTTCTAGATAAATACAATCTCTGGATTGTAAAACATAAAAATAAATCATTATTTTCCTAGTTCTACCTCTCCAGGAAATCATACAGTGCAAGCAGTTTAACTGAACACAATTAGTAGCTAGAAAAAAAGGGGGGAAACTTTATCCACCTTTATTCAGTGGTTTATTTGATCCATGACCCCGTGAACATAAGGAAATGATTAGATTCAGAAACCTCAGAGCAATTTCAAAAGGTGAAATAAAATGATGGTCCATTTTATTTCTAGATACTATTTTTAGTTGACTTTAGAAGAACAGAGTCATTATAGTTGAGGTGGTTGCCTCACTATTGTAGTTTTTGACATGTCCTTGTAATTTTTCTTCTTCTGTACTTTCCTTATTTCTAAAAGAACTTATTTTTCTTCCTTTTCTCATTTCTTTTTAAATAAAGAAAATACATCAACTGATTTAATTTTAACAGATGTTAGGATGCAAGAATGTAAGGGTCAGACATCACCATGTACATCATTGTAGCTTCCTGCAGATGCCACCATTCTGGCAACCTCAATGAATGGGGGGGGGAGTTTTAATTATTTCTTCTTTTTTTCTTTTTTTAAAACACATTTTACTGGTTTTTTTAAATTCTTAAGAAAAAGTACTCAGGACCCAAAGTGGTGGTTGGGTGGTCAAACATTCAAAAGTAAAAATATACATAAACAACACAATAAATTTCACTATCCCCTCTCTATTCCCCTCAATTAACATGATACATTTAAATATTCCATTTCTATTTTAAATTTATATCACTATTAAACCTATATTATAACTTTATCAGTTTCAATTACAATAGTTTAAATTTAAAACAAGAAATTATCAATTCTAATTCTTAATCTCTCACATCCCTCATTTTATCACCAATCTCATTTATTTCTTCTTCTACTACGCAATAGATATCCTAATAGCAATAAAATATTGATCAGCCCTATATATATGTAATCCCAAAGTCAATCCATCTCTTTAAAATAACAAGATAATATTAAACCTTAATTCATTCAAATTCATTAAACAAAATTCGAATTTTCTTCAGTTACTTATCATGCCTTATCATGTCTTTGTTGTCATACAAAAAATCCATCCTAGTAATTTAAAACATTCCATAAATTATTAAATCATCCCAATCTAAACAGTCATCATTTTTTTCAATTCCAGTACATAATAATTTTCATATATTTCCCAAATGCTACATAAGTACAATCCAATACATTTTAATCTGTTTAAAATATCTATTCTAATAATCACGCTCTTGTATATATATTTAATTGCTTCTAACTCTAAATCTTAATCCTTAAAACATTCCATAAATCCAGTATTGCTTTTTAATTCATTACACAGTTTTAGATTTCTCTTTTAAGTCTAATTCTAGATTTTTTCCTGTACCAGGCAGGTTTCCATAAACACGCTTCCCTTTCAATCAGTGAGTCTATTTTTGTTGCTTGGAATGGCCTTTGAAGAAATAAAAGCCCCATCCTCTGCATCAGGCGTTTGTTTTTCTCCTCCTTAAAATATTGTTGCTTTGTAATTTCAAATCTCAATCTTTGCTTCTTCTGTTCCTCAAAGTTACAGATGAAAAGTTTGTAGGGTAAAATAAGCTCCTCTTTTATCTCAGTTAATTCCTCTTCTAATATAATTTGGTTTGTAAAATAGTCAGGTGTAGTCTGGTCATCCATTTGAATGTTTGAAGTGAAATTTCTGGATCTTAGTTCTGAAGTAGATTCTTTCAATATGGCACAAATTTCTGTAGTGGCCTCATGTATCTTTTCCAGTAGAAGCTTATAGTTTAATTGTGAATGCAAATTCTCCATTTTGATAGTAGTTAGTAATAGTGTTTTTTTTGTTTTGTTTTTTTTTTTTTTTGGGTGGAGGCTGTATTTGGTAAGAGGTAGTCTATATCAGCTCAGCTTATCTTTTTCCAAAAATGATTTGAAAGTCAGGTCTGGTTTAACTTCAAAAGAGTAACCAGAAGATGCAATATTAATTTTTCACCACTAGATGTCCTCAGTAAGTTAAGAAAGAGTCTTTTCCAGACAGCATTGCTTTGTTACTATCTTCAAAAGTATAGTGTGAAAGAAGAAATAATCTTCCAACACCAGGTGATAGTACAGATCTTAGCAGAACCAAAAAGGAGAGAGTTTTCTGTATCCCCCAAAAAATGAAAGTAAATTTTAATCTTGTAAAATGCCTTCTTTCCCAAAAATATAAAAGCTGCTTTCTCTAGCCAGGGAAATAATTCCAACAAGGATCTTACAGGCAAAAAAAAAAAAAAAAGTCAAGTAGAGATAGTAACAAAGAAAAATCTCATCTGGATTCACCACGGGGGCTCTTACAGCTTAGATGTTCTTAACTTGCGGTTTGAAGCAGCAGGATGATCGGCCATTTTACTGGCCGATCTTCTTCTCTGTCGGCCCTCAGAGATCGCCCAGATAGCTGGAGGAGCTACCGCTCTTCTGTAGCTGAGCCGAAGCCTCTTCGATGGAAGTCGAAACCTCCAGGGAGACTTTCGACCCGTATAAGAGTCGACCGGCGGAAGGAAGGCTAGCCGCCGAGGAGATGAGTCTCCTCATGCGACTAGAGTCGACGCGAACCAGAACTGGAAGTCTTCTTTTTGTCGCAATAGTGACAATAGTGTGGATAGCCATAGATTGGGGCTGATACTGGCAAAAGATTTCTTCTTCCCATGGGTACATCATTAAAAAAACACCTCACACATACTCACACACATACACACACACACACACACATATCCAAATTTCTTTTTCTGACAAAGAGTTAAAGAATTAAATTGGGAGACTAAGATGACCATTTTGAGCTCATTCTGCTCTCTTCAGTGAGCCACACCTTTTATGGGATTCAAACCTGGACACTTTACATACTAGGCAGTGATTTAACCACCAAGCCATAGGCTTTCCTCCCCTCTTTGCCAGCCGAGTCAAGGGAGTATATACAGGAAGTTTTTCAGACAAACTGGTCTGATTGATTACACCTTGGCATTTTTAACTGCTATACTGCGGTTATACTTTTTACAATCTCTTTTGCCTTGCAGCCCCCCAACTAGGGGCGTTAAGCAGGCTTGACCCAGCTGGCAAAGAGGGGAGTCTTTAGAGTAAAGCATTGGGATGGAGAAAGATCTCTTATAAGCCTTGCTAACCTAGTTTTTTTACACATTGACCGCGTGATAGGGCCATTTGTCCTAACTGACCATAATTATCTTAAATGTCCCGCCTCCCCTTGTTTGCACTCCAGTTCCACAACTTCGCTCTCTCTCCTCCATATCCTTCCTCTCCTTCCTGGTGCTGTTACTGTTGGTATGCCTACTAACTACTCCCTCACACTCACTTGGGCCGTGGATCCAAATCCAGTATCCCAAGTGCCTTTACACTGCTGTTCCCCTCTCCTCCATTCCATTTGTCTGTCTGTTGTTCTTGTCCTCCACTATTTGTCATCATGAGTCTTCTTCTCTCCCATTTCCCTTCATGTCTGGGTGTGCGTGCTCTACCCCGTCCTTTCGTCCCATCTCTGTGCGATCAGCTGGGCTGCCTACCGGCTAACTCCTGAATTCACTCCCTCTCATCTCTGCCAATCCTATCCTTGCATCCACCGGTTGTCTCCTTGCAATCATTCTGGGCTGGGCACTCAGGGTTGGCACTGCTGGTGCTCCTCCACTGCTCCTCCTCCTCTCTTTCTTACCCTGCTGATCCATCCGCTGTTCTTGTCTTCCCCTCACTATCCTTCTGGGCCCTATTTCTTCTGATCCTTCTCCATGCTTGCATGTGCAAGCATACTGCCACTCCCTATTCTTCTGCCTCCTTTGCCTATGCCCCCCTTCCACTTCACTCCCTCTCCTTCCTGATGCTGTTGTCGTTAATGTGCCCCCCGTCCCTCACCCCATGGGCATTTTGGGCCATACAGCCAGGTCTGATATCCTTGCTGCCTTTTCCTTGTCATTTACCTTCTGTTTGTGTGGATCCATCCATTTGCCTGACCTACCCTTATCTATCCCTGCTGGCTCTATTTCTTCTGATTTCCCTATGTGCCAGGCTGTATCACCACCTAGTCCCATCCTATTCCTCCCTCTCATCTGGCTTTGGTTGGCTGGGCTGCCTGCTGACTTGCTCCCAGATTCAAACAAGGGGAGGCAGGACATTTAAGGCAATTACGGTCAGTTAGGATGAATGGCCCTACCATGCGGTCAATGTGTAAAAAACTAGGTTAGCAAGCTTATAAGAGATCTTTCTCCACCTCAATGCTTTACTCTGAAGACGCTGGCAGTGGACCAGCAAAAGTTAAGTTTGTTTTAACATTGTAAATAGTTGTTTTTATTGTTTTAATTTTTTTAACAATAAATAGCTGATTTATATTTATCCTGGAGTTCGAAGATTGTGTAATATTGAATAGATATGCCCGGGATTCGGATTTTTACAGTTATTAAGGATGTGTGTGTGTGTGTGTGTATGTGTGTGTGTGTTGTGTGTGTGTGTATATATATATATATATATATATATATATATATATATATATATGTATGTATGTGTGTATGTATGTATGTATGTATGTATGTATGTATGTATATATGTATGGTTAATAACACTAAAAATATGAACCCTGGGAATATTCATGTTTAAAATAAAGTGAGCACCAGGGTAATAAAACTATAAAAGTTTAATTTAATTTAAAAACACCAAGCTTTCGCCGTCACCTGCCGGCATCCTCAGGGCTTAAAATGCCAGAGAGTGAGAGAGTCTCTTATAAGCAAGTCAAAGTCTGCACCCGGCTCCTTGATCTCGTCATCGGACCTAATTGGTTAAATTGTGCTCCGATGATTCGTTTCTTCCTGCACCCCTTTTTTTCGCGTATGTCCTCATTTGCCTTCTTTTCTTTGGATTCTGAGGTAGGGGCGAGCAGCACTCCCAGATATGGGTTCATATGGCGGAATTGAGCCACCGCTTTAACTTTAACGAGGTATGCGTCTTAGCAAGTGACAGTACAAAGGGAGGCTGCCTGCTTAAAGAGGCATGGCTCTCCAATAGTAACTCCATTAACCGGCACATTGACCTCTGCTCGGCACACTTGACATTAAGATCATGGAGTGCGGCCAGTTACCTATCCCGTCACCGACAGCCCGACAGCAGGTCCGGTGGAAAAACTAAGGAGGATATGCCAACCCCCCGACTAACCGTGGACAACCCAGAAGAGGAAGAACAACGTCTGGGAATCCCACCACCCCCACAATACTGACACGCTCTCAAAAGACCAGGAGGGCGATAAAAACCAAAGCCCAGAATCCCCATACCACGAACACCAGGGATTCCCCAATTGGTGTGGCAGAAAGCATTATAGACGGAGATAGGGGGGATTGTTAAAGCTAACACCTCATCTACGGCTCGAGAGAAATAGGACGATCGTTCCGAAGAAGATGGGACGACCCCTCTGCTCTGCAATGGCGGCCGAGTTGAGAACACATGGAGTGTGGGATGGGTCTAGGGGTGACTGCGAGTTGATGGATGCTCTGGGGAGTAGGGAGAGGAGTGAACCCGGATGGAGGAATGCGCGATAGGGCGGAGCTTGTGAGATCAGCTTACTGCGCCTCACATCGGCAGTACCCATTGACTCCAAAGATCTCTGTCACATGCACATAAGAACAAGAGGCAACGGAGCGAGGAGGAGGGTAGAAGAGGAACGTTGTGACGTTCGGAAAGACCACAACCTCACCTCCCCCCAGACCAAGGCCTCCCATTACAGCGCGGGGGAAAAGGGCGTAGAAGACGGAAGAAAGGGGGGGAGGAGTGTGATGACTGGGCATGACCACATTTATGAGGCTGACCCCATGGACAAACAACTTATTGAACTCCCCAGTTTACCACTATACCCCAACCAACCCAGAATGTTATATATGACCATCTTGACAGCAGCTGGGCATGAGGGGGAGGTACTAGGGATGAAAGGGAAAACATTCACAGAGAGAATAGCCGTGTAGATGTGGATTGGGAAAAGGAGAAACGCAAACCACTATATAAACCTGAGGGAGAGAATAGATTAAAGGATGGAGACAATTAGAGAGGTAGGGAGGCTGCTCCACCTACCTCAGAATCCAAAGAAAAGAAGGCGAATGAGGACATACGCGAAAAAAAAGCGTGCAGGAAGAAACGAATCACCGGAGCACAATTTAATCAATTAGGTCCGATGACGAGATCAAGGAGCCGGGCGCAGACTTCGGCTTGCTTATAAGAGACTCTCTCACTCTCTGGCGTTTTAAGGCCTGAGGATGCCGGTAGGTGACGGCGAAAGCTTGGCGTTTTTAAATTAAATTAAACTTATAGTTTTATTACCCTGGTGCTCACTTTATTTTAAACACGTATATATGTATATATGTATATATGTATGTGTGTTTGTATACAGTATATATATGAACAGTCCAGGTTACATTATGTCATTTGCATTTATTTACAACTCCATTCTAAATATTCACAGTGATGTATGGCAAAGTAAACACACCTAAACTATCTATAAGATTATCAAACATACATATTTCTTTCAGTGAATGCCACTGAACAATCAGCTAAGGTTAAAAAGTTTAGTAGAATAAACTTCTAGATATATAGGAGGAAGGTGAAAAGAAAAGAATTGTATGCCCTTTGGAGTCTGAATCCATATTCTGTCATAATTTCTAGATCTTATTTCAATACCCAGCCAGACCTAGACTTATGCTACCATGGTCTTTGCTACCTTGATTAATGAAATCATCTCATCTCTGATCAATAGGGTTGTATAAACAGAGGAGTGGAATCAAGATCACGCGAAGTATTAGTACCACTTTATAAAACTCTAGTAAGACCATACCTGGAATACTGCAGCCAATTTTGGTCACCAAATCACAAAAAATATGTTAAGAGTTTGGAAAAAATTCAGAGAAGAGCAACAAAGATGATCAAAGGCCTGGAGACTAAAACATACAAAGAACAGCTACGGGACTTGGGTTTGGCTAGTCTAAAGAAAAGAAGAAATAGGGGAGACATCTGAGGAGCTGCCACAAGGCAGAGGGGGCTGGTTGTCAACCAAAGCACCAGAGGCAAGGACAAGAAACAAAGATTGGAAACTGATCAAAGAGAGAAGCAACCTGGAATTAAGGAGAAACTTCCTGGCAGTGCGGACAATCAACCATTGGAACAGCTTACCTTCAGAAATCATGGGTGCTTCATTACTGGAAATTTTTAAGAAGAGACTAGACATTCACCTGTCTAAGATGGTATAGGTTCTCCTGCTTGAGCAGGGGGTTGGACTAGAAGACCTCCAGGGTCCCTTCCACCTCTATTCTATTCTATTCTATTCTATTCTATTCTATTCTATTCTATTCTATTCTATTCTATTCTAAAGCTTTTTTTAATTCCATCCTAAATTCTGAATTAACTCCGCAACATATTCCAGCAATAAACATTTTCCCTATTTTAGGCAACAGATTTGCAATCAGGTGCTTAATTGTATACTCAAAGTTAATTCACAAGTGTACCATAAAATTAGCACAGATGTGAAAATCCAATCTCCTTAAATCAAAATGGGGGTTAATGTTAGAGTTACAACAATGGCAGTTTAAAAAAAGTAGTAAAGCTTTATATTAGAACTTGGAAGTAAATCTTACTTTTTCTAGTTGTCTGAACTCTTACTAAGATAAGAAGAAGAAGAAGAAGAAGAAGAAGAAGAAGAAGAAGAAGAAGAAGAAGAAGAAGAAGAAGAAGAAGAAGAAGAAGAAGAAGAAGAAGAAGAAGAAGAAGAAGAAACAAAGATGATATCAGTGGTAATAGACACCTTGGGTACAATCTGTAAACATCTGGTGCACCACTTGAACACCATTGACATTGATGAAATTACCATTAGTCAATTAAAAAAGACAACTTTACTTGGAAGAGATTATATTCCGTGGCCATACCTTTAGTATCATCAAACAACTTCTGCCTATTCCAGGTCCTTGGGAAGAACTCTATAGATGGCTAAAAATAGCATATCCAGTCTAAACATCTGACTGACTGTACTACAAACAATCATAATAATAATTTGACAGATGATTAATTATGAAATATGAAACAGGTAGATTAGATACTTTTTTGCCGAAAGATAATGTAATGAAAAGTCAAAGTATTTTATAACCTTGTGCTCAAGGCTGCAAATTTTAGGAGGATTTTCACTTGCATATTATTGGATAGATTTCACCTGATGGTTGTGTATAACTCAGACATGTTTACATGCCAGTCTTTTTTTAACCAGGGTCTACTGGTTGCTATCATATTCTGCCTTTGGTGTGCAATACAAGCTATAGCCCATACTTTCTAAAATATATGGCAAGAATAGGTGGAATTATATCAATAACCACTATCATCTGCAGTGATTTCTTCTCTCATACACAAGCATGCATTCACCCCATGTGATGTCAGCAAGCTTTCAAATCTGCTCTATTATGAATGTGCCTTTATTTTTCCTTGTATCCAATCTGCTATTTCTGCACAGTTCCCCTTAGGAAAAACTATATAAGTCACAATCAACTATTTCAGTGAGAGTTGGAAGATCTGAACCATGACAATTAAGCTCAAAGACTTAGTAGGTTATTGCTGCTTATTGTGTTTCCATTTTTAGCATCCAGCCATTGGTCTTATTTCCTTAATAAAAATGGGAAGGCATGATCTTTCCAGCCACCTAATTAATTATTTAATTAGTAAGACTGCCAATTAATTTGCAGTCCATTAATCAGAAAGATCTAATGACACTTATATCAGTCTATCACTCATTGTGCAACCTGTTTTACCACCCTTGTTCTCTACATCTGTTAATTCAGCAGATTTTTGTGTGTGTGTGCTTTTTTGAGTGGGTACAAAATGAGCTGCCAGCAGCCAGTTCTCCACAGCAAGCAAAGGGGCAAAGGGTTGGCAGAGACCTTGTCCAGCTGAGGCAGTCAGAGTGCCAACCTTCCCTTAGCACTTTTGGCCTGTTTACATGATAATAACAGATGGATTCTTATTCTGCAGGGTTTTGCAACTTACAAGAATAAAATGTTTCCTGCTTGTCATTTCATTTTTCATGGACAAAGGTGAACTTCTCTAGTTCAGTAAAATGAACTAGAGAAAGACTAAATAAATAAATACGGCCTTTGATTTTTTTTTTCAAACCAATTAAATTACTTTTCTCTCCGTGGAGTAGTGAGATTCTATGGTCAAATAGAATGGACCATTCCAGACCAGTACTATTCATTCTAATTGACAGCAGACTTATCCCAGTCTTTGTGTCTCATATCCCATATCTCCTATCCTATATCCAGTGGTGAGCTGAGATCTTTCTCCAAACTTTCCATATAAGAACAATGATCCCATTCTTTGAGAAATGACAGTAATCTGAATTTTAATATACTTTCTATATTATGATTTCAGATGCTATTGCTAATACTGTAAAGTAGGATAAATATGTTAATTTTGGAAAAATACACAGATATGCTATATAATAGCAATATCTATATCATCTATATCTATATCTTTATCATCTATCTCTATTATCTATCTATCTATCTATCTATCTATCATCTATATCTATCTCTACATATATAATAAAGAATATAATATTTGATAAGTCAAACCCATTAAACCCATTTTAACTGGATTGTTTCATTTTAGGTGTTTCAAGGAGCATGAGACTTCTAATTAGGACATTTGGTCAGAATACTATATAATATCTCCAAATACTGTTATTTGGGAGCAAATTAAGGCCAGGGTGAAAATAAATCAGAATCTTGTAATATTTCAGGACTCCTGAGGTGAATAAGCAGAGGTTTAATCATGCAAAAAGAATCCAGAAATTATAGTAAGGGCCCTGGTAAGTACTTACATTCTTTCAGTAATATTTCAATTGTTAAGAACTTAACTCTTGGGAATTCAGAGCACTGATCCTTAACTAAGCCTCATCTGCAGGCAATAGAGAATCTAGAATGGTGTTTTCCAAACTTCACATCTTCCAGAAGGGCACATTTCAAGTCCCCAAAGTCCATATATTTGGAAGCTGCCTTAGTTGGAAAAGATTCTCTTCTCACACATGGAGTCTTATTTTTCAGTAAACTTTTCTTAACAGAGCATTATGCATTCAGGCTAAGACTATGAATTACATGAGATTCTAAGAACTGGGTGGCACTTCAGTTGATATCCTAAGGATTTTGGGTCTTAAGTTTAATCCTCATTCCATTGTGAAACATTTCTGGGAAAGGCATGAATGGATGTTTAAACATAAACAGGGCTTAATATTATAAGATTATCTTATCCTTAGAGAAATGCAGATCATTCTAATTCTGGCTACAGATAATTTATATGTGGTTTTTCTCTGTGACATTTTCTGCATATTTGCACTTATTATTCTAAGCAGCTTTCATTACATTTCTTCTTGTATAACATTTATATGTTTTTTTCTTCTCTTCTTATTTTTAATTTCCAACTCAGTATAATATCAGAAGTAAACTACATAAGCGAGCTCAGAGCTTTGGTCATCTATGTACACATTAACAGAGTAATTCTGAAAGTTGAACAGAATAAAACTAGACTTGATATTGGGGGATATGCTTGGAAAAAAAAGAGTATGGAATGAGATATTTTCTTGACTGAGCTAATATACAATAGTTGCTTAGGTAGAAACTCAAATGCTTAGCTAAAACTATGGTAGGTTATAAGTATTTCAGAGTATAATTAATCTCTGATGACATTTAGCCAGGTTGCTGCAATTACTGTAACACCATTATACTTATGCCTTTTAATAATCACTCTGCTGTACTATTCTTTACCAGTCATCCTTCTCTAAATAATATAATTAAGCATCACACAATGCATTGGCTTTGGAATGAAAAAAAAAAATAAAACACCAAAAGAAAAGAAAACTCAGGTGCTCTCTATTATTCCAACAATACTGAAAATAAATTGAGCAGTAATGTTTTTTGCAAATGATGCTACAATGGGAATAAAATCCTCATCTACTTCACACAAATTCTCTATCGCAGTAACCACTACAGGTAAAATAGCTGGCCTTACTGCTGCTTCTTTGCATTTTTTTGTTTCTTCCATACTTTGCATTTGAGCAATTAAGAGTGTCAAAGCAAGAACATCCGATGACATAGAGATAATTAAAACACTTCTATAAAATGCCTGAGATAACTATCAACAAGAGCAAAATATCAAAGTCTAATGGTATTGTAGGCCTGAAAGAACTATTACTTAAGAAGTTACTGTGTCATATGAATGCTTTGGAAAAGGCTATTCTACATGCCTTTTGTCCTGACAGGACAATGCAACTGCTGCCAAAAATGAATGCATTAATTTAGGGTTAGATCTACATGGTAAGCTCTTTTAAGCATTCTAGCAAAACAACAGTTTACTCACATGAATAGAACTATTCTTATGAAAACCAACCATTTAGTTAGCCTGGAAGTAGCTCATATGGTTTATTTTACTCTTGTGCTCTATAATTTTTTTTTTACAGGGTCCCTGCGGATTTTACTCCATTAGTCATTGCCGATTATGTGGGTGGTGCTCATTTCTGTTTCAAGGCCATTGAGCCAACATTGTCTGAAGACATTTGCATCACAGAGTGCTGTTACCTTCCTACTGAAGTGGTACCTATTTATCTACTCACATTTGCATGCTTTCAAACTGCTAGATTGGCAGGAACTCAGGTGAGTAATGGGAGTTCAACCTATCACACAGCACTTGGGTCTCAAACTTGCCAGCTTGCCAGCTGACAAGCCCAGTGTCTTATCCACTGAGCCACCATACCTCCTGATTATATATAAATTTTGATGCATTTTTCTTTTTTTTCAAAGTTTAGACTAAATATCTTCCTAGCATACTATTTTCCGTATACAAACCAGACTTTCTTCAATAAATATATTCATTAATTAAATCTGCATTTTGCACATCTGCCAGTTAAAGCTGAGTTTATCCAAGAACAGTATAAATATTGGTCTATGAAGAGTATGAAGATTCACAACTTCATAAAAAGATTCATAAGCAAAATGAAAAAAAGATGCAATCGCTAAACCAAGAAAGATAAAATATACTGCTCAAAAAAATAAAGGGAACACAAACATATAGGATCCTATACGTTTGTGTTCCCTTTATTTTTGTGAGCAGTATACATCAATGAAAAGGAGTTTGAAGCATTTTATCTGTCATGTCCACATTTTATGTTCATTCAGTTCAAGTTAAAAATCTAATGTTAACCTCAAGACCTTACATTTTTCATCTTGTGATAAATCTAAGTTATTAATAAGATGGTTCAGATAATCTTCCATATCTTAAGATCATCCTCATGGCACCAAGCACTTCTTCTTCCACAATATGTGCACATGAATTTTAGGAAAATTGGCTTTTAAAATACTAGGCTTGATGCTAGATTATGAAGCTGAATGAACCATCGTGAAAGAATGAAGTGACAAATTACTTTCCTATGAGTTCACCTGAGCCTGACTTTTCATATGAAAGAAGAAAGGAAGGAATCTGGAGCAAAGACATATTTGTAAATGAAATAAAAAAAATATACAAGTTTTTTTTAATTCTACACAGTAAAATAATTTCTTTTGTGATATGAAATATTAAGAAGGGATAATTATATAAATTATTTTTCTATTAGTATCTATCAATTTGTGTATTTTAAAATTTAAATAGAAGGAAAAAGTCACCAGCTTTGTAGTTAGATCATTAGTAATGATGTCAAAATTTCTACTTTTAATAATTGGCTGCTGAAGTTTTACTAAGTTCAACTATTTTAATTTATTCAACCTGCCTGACATGGCAATCTGCATAATAATAATTTTAATAATTGTATTTCTCTGTTCTTAATTTATCTTCCAAGAGGTACATTAGCTTGGCTCTAACCTTTTACCATAGAGATTATCTATTGTTATAGTGTGAAGAATGATGCACCAATATACTAGGTATATGATTTTGATGATTACACTGTTTTTGTTTTTTCACCCTGTTTAATAATAATAATAATAATAATAATAATAATAACAACAACAACAACTTTATTGTCACTTTGAAAGTACACCAATCGGCATACATCAAAATGAAATTTCCTTGCCTACAGCTCTCAAAGGGTCACCACCTCCGATATACACTCCTTGTTCGTGGCCAGCTCAAGTTACAGATCTTCCATTTTAGTCTCTAGGGAGCAAACAATGGCAAACAGGACAGATGGAAATGGAGCTCCATGTGGATTAGCCCTCAAATTAGCTTGTATTCCTGCACGATAACCTTGCCTCCTTTCCTTTTTCTGATCTTGTCTCTTCCACCTTTTCCTTAAAGAAACCTCACTCCTTTTCAACCCTGGAGAACGCTGCCACCACCACCAACTCCTCCAAAAGCCTGTCTCCCATCCTCTGGGCCTGCCGACAGCCTCATCCAGTTCCTTCACTCCATAAGCCCCAGGACCTCTCCTCCTCTGCCTCCTTTGGAAAGAGCCCTTATTTGCAATAGAATCCGTCACTGGGCCAGCAGTCAGATCTTGCTGCCGGCAGAACAATTTCAAACAGCACTAACGACTTTTAACAGTCTCACCAACAGTTCCGAAACAGCTAGAAACTCGCCATGCCAGCAAAGATTGTCAGTCGTATCTTGTATGTTACCTTAGTTCCACTAAAGTGGAATAAAGTAGAATAACATAGAATAAAATGAAGAATAAAGTAGAATAATAATAATGATGATGAAAAAATCATTATTCAAGTAAAATGATGTGTCTGCATAATTCCTGGAAGAAAGCTGTGTTAGCAAGAGCTATGTTAACAATACATGACTGACCTAATGCATATTTAGAAACATTGTATAAAATAAAACTGTCTTTATTGTATTCCCATGAGAAATGAACCTAGCATGTGAGAAACTAACCGAATGATATACAATGTAGATTCCATGTGAGCTTCTTTGTTCCTGAGAAATGAAGAGCTATAAAGATTGTAGTTTGGACCCGCCCCCCCCCCTGTTCAGAATTTGCTGATGTTAACCGACTTCTGAACCTTGTGGAAATAAACCTTTCTGTTACACCCTTTGGAATTCGTAAAAGTCCTTTAGTTTTCCATAAGACCACCACATTGCTCAAACACACCAAAACCCTCCCGATCATGTGGCCTATATCTCCCAACATCCCTCCCATCACCCTCGAGAGCCAATGCAGCCGCAGCCGATCAAGGCGCTGCCATCTTAGAACTGTATTACAAAATTGAACAATAATTTACAAAATATCCCCAATTTTGAACAATCTACCTATCAGAATAGCTGTTATGATTAATGCATTCATAAGACCTTCCACAATATAGGAAGACTTTAATAAGCAAATAAGACTGAAAAGGTTTTTTTTTTTTAAAAAAAAAAAATTAAATAGGACATTGAAACAGATATGCTTTGTTTGCACTTCTAACTTTTCTTTAATATAGTGATGGCAGCTACCATATTTGAATATAAAAGTAGATTAGATCAACTAATTGGTGGATGAAGATACTAATGATTATGAGTCATATGTAATCGCTGTAAAGTATATCATCATCAATCATCCTCATCACCATCATCATCACCATCATCATTGGTTCCTTTTGCACGAAGCACACAGGGCAACAACAATAAATTATAGTTACATACTAATTCCTGGTCATGCCACTGCTTGGAATTTACAATGGAAGAGGTTTAGTGGACACATATGATACTTAAAGAGTTTCTGGGTCTCTTTGGAGCCATCTAGTGTTCTGTGTGGGGTTTTACAGCTCAGTTATAGTACAGTCTATCCCTTAAGGACTGTAGATACCAAGATTCAAGAAGGTATGACATGTATGTTTGTTATGGTCTTGAAATAAAATTCTGTTTATAATCCTGATCTTCCACTCATGAATTCTAAAATGATTTTTTTAAAAATGAAACTGGAATAATACATTTATTAATGATTGCAAAACATTTGTCTTATTTGCAAAGATGAATATTTTAAATCATTTAGCATTACATGACTATATGACAAATCTAATATAAATATTCTTTCTCACTCTGCCTGCCCCCCATCAACCTTAGTTCCTTTTACTTTACTAGTCTACAAATTTTGGGAAATTATTGACCTCTGAGATAAAATGTGTTAATTCTTACATATTTTGATTAGATGAATCAGAAAACAGGTGATAAAGGTGCTGGTTGGCTAAAGTTTTCAAGATATTTCACAATAAAGATTTATATACAGGTGAGTATATTTGCCTACAAGGGAGGGAGATGTCTAATGATCATGATGCCTCGCAATTTCTTGACAAAGTATGGTAGAACAATGAAAATGGCACCACATGGAAGTATATAAATTTATCTTCACTTTGAAACTAAATATTATTACCTAACTGCAATTTTTTGTTCTTTTATTCCAAAGTACATTTGTCTTGGTCAGATCTACGCATCATACAGTTGGTGTTATTGCCTAACATTTCCATGGAACAGTTGCATGCTATTTTCCTTCAGAAGCCAAGATACCACAAAATTGTGTAAACAATGCAGATAACGTCTGTTACATTTGTGACGAGGTTACATTTGCATCTCAAAAGTGCAGTATGATGGCAGTGGTAAAAAAGTCATACCACCTATATTTTGGATCAGGACAAGAGTTGGGCCCCTTGTTATAGTTGAATTACATAGGCAACTTGTCTGCATCATTGCCAAAACAAGAAGAAAAAGTCCATGCCTTTTGCAGTTCCAATGCTGTGAAGGGAACCCGACAATCATAGCAGTGTCTGATCTTTTTGCATGGTTCTCCCAATTGCAAAAGAAGAAAGAAGAAGTGAATTGTGGAATATCCAAACATTCCATCCGCACTATATCCTGTACCCCATGGTGAGGACTTGCCAATTCCAGATCCACCAGAATCCTACTCTCTAGACTCAGATGGTGATAAAGACGATGAACGGGATATAGCTGATCCAAGGCTGTTGATGTCAGCAGATCCAAACTTCAGTCCACATCTAATTTCTCAGAGTAAACTAGATGACCTGGTCCGGGATTTGGAATTGCCTAATGGTAAGGCAGAGCTATTGGGCTCCAGATTAATCTGATGTGAGAACTTGTCATCTTTTCATGCAAAAAGCATGAAAATATTACATGAAAAACCAATAAATGAATGGAAAGTTATGTTATTGGTATCAATAAAGATAAATTTATAATGACTGATGTAGCACCATTCTCATTGCTATATCACATTTTACAGGAAACTGATGGAGCATAATCGCTAGAATTGGGCATGTCTAGTTTAACGAAGAGAAGGACAAGGAAGGACATAATAGCAGTATTCCAATATCTCAGGGGCTGCCATAAAGAAGAGGGAATTAAGCTATTTTCCAAAGCACCTGAAGGCAGGACAAGAAGCAACGGGTGGAAACTAATCAAGGAGAGAAGCAACCTAGAACTAAGGAGAAACTTCCTGACAGTGAGAACAATTAATCAGTGGAACAGCCTGCCTCCAGAAGCAGTAAATGCTCCAACACTGGAAGTTTTTAAGAAGAAACTGGACAGCCACTTGTCCGAAATGATGTAGGGTTTCCTGCCTGAGCAGGGGGTTGGACTAGATGACCTCCAAGGTCCCTTCCAACTTTACTACTATTACTATTACCTGTAGACATCCCCCTCGTAATTTTAAATTATTTTGATGCAATTTTGACCTGAAGCTATATCTTGGAAACTGGAGCCAACTGATACTCAGGACTTAATTTTTATTTATTAGTAACCCAATTCTGGTAAAATTAAGCTACTTTCATTTCTGAGGCTTTCTTCTTGTAGACCAGTATCTTTTTTATGTACATTTTTCATGAGGCAACTAGACTTTCCTGGGTTTTTTTTTTTTTGAAGACTTTTTGCTTCTCATCCAAGAAGCTTCTTCAGCTCTGTTTGGATGATGGGGAATAGAAGGATTTATACTTCTTGAGAACAACCAGTCATTTGCATTCTTTTAGAGAGTCATTGAGGCCACCTGGAGGCTTATCTGTGTCATCAGGGTCACCTGAGTAATGCAAATGGGTGTGGAGCCTTTTTGGAACTGCTGAAAGGACTGTGTTGTAGACTGGAGATACTGTAGATGATGTTGGATCCTTCCCCCTCTGTTGAGAGAGGGCTGTTCAGTTTTGACATACATGGCCTCTTTGACCCCTCTTTCAAACCAGCGGTTCTCTCTGTCCAAAAGCTGGACTTTGCTGTCTTCAAAAGAGTGCCCTTTGTTTTTTAAATGCAGATGGACTGCTGAATCTTGTCCTGATGGATTTGTTCTATGTTGTGCCATGCATTTATGAAGTGGTTGTTTTGTTTCCACAATGTACAGACCTGAACATAGCTCACTGCATTGTACTTCATATACATCATGTTGCTCAGCGAAACGTCTTCAAAAAAATCAAGAAAGCCCAGTTGCCTCATGAAAAAATATCTTTGGGACAACTATGACCTGGATACTGAGAATCTCCATAGATATTCTTTATATACAGTATATAATTACTGTATATATACAGTATATAATATATATACTGTATATATACAGTATATAATTCGGCATGTTATGCAGAATTCTCTGAAAGACTACCAAAGCTTAAGTTATAACTAATACAATACCCTCATCAGTATGCTATGAGCAGAAGATAGGGTTGAAGTGATCTCCATTTTATAATAAACTTGAACAGGTTCATGGTAGACTGAAGTATGAAATATATACTAAACAGTTGATAATTCCTTTCTTTAATGTCTTTATTACTGAACCAGTCCAAAAGAATTGTTTTTCATAAGGCTAATAATAGCAGAGGGAAATGTATTTTTTTTTCCTTTCTTTGAAATGTTGTCCAATGCCAATCTTGGCTTTTCAGTTTGTTTGTTTGTTTTTTAAAAAATTGGTAAATTCCATGTTAGTTGTAACAATAACCTAATACATAGAGTAACTAATAATCCCACAGTCATTACTTTTAAAATATCAATACACTGATTTATCTATACACATTAATCCAAATATTTTTTCTGGCCAGGGCACACTGCATCGTGTTCTTTATTCACATACTCTAGACATGACTGATTAGAATTTAATTAATTGTAATTTAAAAAATTAAATAAAGTAACATGCCAATGCACAAATCAAGGTAAGAATGAACAGGCATTATTTTTCCTGTTCATAGAGAGGATAGTCATTTTTTTAGAATGAAGAATTAGAAGAAATATACTAATTAGAAACTAATGTGATGAATGAATCATGGAAGATTGATCTTATACCTTCAAGGAAGGCAGCAGTAGGAGCTGATTGGCTCTTGTTTGATTATAATAAACAAAAGCCATTAGTATTACATACAATGTGTTTATATTACTTACCATAAGGTAGCCATTTGTTTATCACCTTTATGAGTTTACTATAGAATGTTTCTTGTTCCTAATCCCACCTCATCCTCTGGGTCTGATTAGATGAACCTTAGATTACATAAAATAAAATCTCCCCAAGATGCCATGGATTAGCAGACTAGTTTTTGGTCTATGTTGAGACTATAATTAATTACTTTTTAAAAAAACTGAAAGTTCAGCACATTGGAGACATCCTATTAATTATTGTTGAATTACTTTGGCCATTACTGTCAAATAATGTCAAGTTTCTTTTAGATATGGAGAAGATAATAATGTAAGTGTAGCAAAGATCAGGTAGTCAAATATTTCAAGTGATTATATGGAACAGTTTAGAAAATTATAAAATACCATTTAATAGGAAATAGGCCAACAGGGAAAAAAGTGGAAGCTTTCTAGAAAAATATGGGTTTTTGTTTTTTACTCAATTTCAGATAAATCAATAGTAGATAGAATTTGATAAAGAAAGAGATAGAGATGAAAGAAAGAAAGAAAGAAAGAAAGAAAGAAAGAGAGAGAGAGAGAGAGAGAGAGAGAGAGAAAGGAGGGAGGGAAGGAAGGAAGGAAGGAAGATAGATAGATATTGATCCTATCCCTATACATTATACGGCTTCCTCTGCATATTAGCAACTACTATTTGCAGTGCCAGGAAATGCTTAATGCAGATCCCAGCTATGAGCAGACATAGCAAAAATATAAAACTTTTATCATAGGTGCTATATCATATTGAAAACAACTGAACTCACTAACCTGGGTAGTAACAAATGATTTAATTAATTGAACTTTTTGTCTCTACTTCAAGTTCATTTTAATAATCACACATCAGTGTAAATCTCTGACATTTCGTTTGTTTAGTTTGTTTGTGTCAGAAACAACACAATTAAATAAGCCATGCTAGATGACATAAAATAAGCCATACTAGATGACATAAAATTCATAAATAAATTTATTTGTGTAAATAAATACATAAATTATCAAACATATATGCCATCGATCTTTATATTATTTATGCAGTCAAGGAGCAGGCCCTACCCAACCTCTTTACTATTTAGATCAGGGGTCTTCAAACCTGGCCCTTTTATGACTTGTGGACTTCAACTCCCAGAATTCCTCAGCTAGCGTGCCTGTCTGAGGAATTCTGGGAGTTGAAGTCCACAAGTCATAAAAAGGCCTACTATGAAGACCTCTGATCTAGGTTCATTTCAGCCATCACAATGGACAACTTATTCCTAGAACAGGAAGCCACATCTTTATCTAAGCAAGGAAGGAAGTTAATCCTACCTGCACATAGGCAGAGTCTAGAAATTCATGCAACTAAGACAAGCCTGCATTGTGTTCAATTTCTTAGCCGCTTTGAGTGCTTGCTAGCTAAGAGCAGAAACATATAAGCAAGTAGTTGCATGGATATAAGCAAGCTTACAATTGAAAATAATATGTCATTACACAAAAAATAGGAACTAGAAGCTGTTCAAATAACCATTATATTGCTAATTCTTTAAAAAATCTATATTTTAAGTGGAAAATCTGATTTCACAAAGTTAAAAATATATACAAACTGCAAGATCTATTTGCCTGAAAATAATTAAATACTCTGGTGTATATTGACAGCAAATATAACTGGGTTGAAAAAATTCAGGTCAATAAACGGCATCATAGAGATACAGAAGCTATACTTTTCAAGATCATCTAAATTTTTGCCATCCAGATAATATATTTTTGTGGCAATATTTTCTCCTTCTGGGATTATATATATATATATATATATATATATATATATATATATATATATATATATATATATATATATATATTCTGAGGTTTTCGCGGGTGTTTGTATGTAGGTCTTTGGTTGTTCAGGTTTTCTCCCGCGTAAAATTAGAAGTGTCTTGGCGATGTTTCGACGAAGTCCCATTTGTCATCTTCAGCCTGGTGTTTTCAGCTTCGTGCTTTGAGGAGCAATGTGTGGTCTTAGCTGTTTCTTCCTTTTAACTGCCAGTGGGGGTATGAACTGATTGGGTGGGAGCTTGGCTGTGTTCTGATTGGGTGGAGGTATGTTCTGATTGGTTAGGGAGTTGGCTGTGCTCTGATTGGCTGGGGGAGTGTTCTGTTTGGTTGTGCTCAGGTTAGTCTGAATTGCAGGGGGGTGACTAACCCGAGCAAAAGCAAACAGAACACTCCCCCAGCCAATCAGAGCACAGCCAACCCCCCAGCCAATCAGAGCAAACCCAACCCCCTAACCAATCAGAACACACCTCCACTCAATCAGAACACAGCCAAGCTCCCACCCAATCAGTTCATACCCCCACTGGCAGTTAAAAGGAAGAAACAGCTAAGACCACACATTGTTCCTCGAAGCACAAAGCTGAAAATACCAGCCTGAAGATGATGAATGGGACTTCGTCGAAACGTCGCCAAGACACTTCTAATTTTACGTGGGAGAAAACCCGAACAACCAAAGACCTATATATATATATATATATTACATTAATAATATGTCTTCCATAGGAAGCATGTTTCACAGTTCCTCAACAATTTAGGTGAAATCCTTGAAGAATACTAATGGTTATAAAAATAAACCCTCCCTAAAATAGCTTACTAAATCCAATATTATTAAAGTATAGATTAGGCGAGACCTGGCTCAAAAACAGTAACTGTGAGAGGGACCTTGGAATCCTAGTGGACGATCACTTGACCATGAGCCAGCAGTGTATAGCAGCAGCCAAAAATGCTAATACAATCCTGGGTTGTGTAAACAGAGGCATAGAATCAAGATCACGTGTAGTACTAGTACTGCTTTATAAAATCCTAGTGAGACTACATGTGGAATACTGCAACCAATTTTTGTCACCATATTACAAAAAAGATGTTGAGACCTTGGAAAAAGTTCAGAGAAGAACAACTAAAATGATCAAAGGCCTGGAGATTAAAACAAATGAAGAATAGCTGTAGGACTTGGGTTTGGCTGGTCTAAAGAAAAGAAGAAATAGGGGTGACATTATAGCAGTATTCCAGTATTTGAGGAGCTGCCACAAAGAAGAGGGGGTCACATTATTCTCCAAAGCACAGAGGGCAGAACAAGAAACAATAGTTGGAAACTGACCAAAGAGAGAAGCAATCTGGAATTAAGGAGAAAGTTTCTAACAGTGAGGACAATTAACCAGTGGAACAGCTTGCCTCCAGAAATCGTGGGCCCTCTATCACTGGAGGTTTTTAAGAAGAGTCTGGACAGTCACTTGTCTGGGATTGTATAGGTTCTCCTGCTTGAGCGGGGGGCTAGACTAGAAGACCTCCAAAGGCCCTTCCAGCTCTATTCTATTCTATTCTATTCTATTCTATTCTATTCTATTCTATTCTATTCTATTCTATTCTATTCTATTCTATTGGTAAACATTGTGGGCTTCTCAATGTGTGCTCTGATCATACAAGTACAATATTATAATATTTTGCCATTAAGCAACTATGTGTTTGGCATATCAGTATGCTAGGATGCTGGAATGCATGAAAAGGAGTTATTTTCTGCGGTTAGCTGAAAAATACCAATAAAAAAGATTTCACAAAAAGATTCCATATATCCCTGCCCTTCCTCTCTTCCCCATATTACTTTCTAACACTATTAAATAATTGCTCTTTCCTGATAAAGGCAATAAATTGTATTGCTTCTTGATATATGATTGTAAGCAATTTTACTTGATGGATATGAATTGGTGGAGAATTAATGTCAATTCATTGGCAATTAGCCCTTTGTGGCTCCTTATAATTGTCCAGTTCTGTTTTAACACTGGGGGGTGGGGGGGGAGAGAGCCTTTCATTACTATCTTTTTTTCTCTCCTTTGCATGTCTTTGTAGGTATAAGGTTGCTTAAAAGAAAAAACTGGGAGGGCATAAAACCAATCCAATGATTAAACTTTCTTCCAAGCTCCAGAAACGATATTCAGAGACAATTAATAAATTGTATGTCACTAAATTCAGTTATAGTCACAGGGGAAGGAGATAGGAAGGCTGTGGATTAAAGAGACACAGGAGAAGTTGTACAGTTCACAAGGTTTGTATCTGGCAGTATTGTAGATAGACTGTAGCAGTGAATCTGTGAGCTAAATGCAGCCTTACTAATTACATATGGATATACAGCTGAGGATCCTCCATGTAGTACAATTCACAATATATGTTGAAAAGACTTGAATAAAAACATATCCAGGCCCAGGAGAAAACACATATTATCACCAGGGAACTATCAATTGCCAGAATTCTTAACAGTCCCAAATTAAAAGCCTCCTTTTCCACTCAGTTTTGAAGCTTTTCATGCATTCACCTGAAAAAACATTAACATATGGGGGGAAAACATGGAGGTGGCTTGTCACCTCCACCATCAAGGATGTTTTTTTAACTGATTTGTCTATGTACAGCATTTTTTTAGTGATGTTTCCTTATTTATTATTATTATTATCATTCATCGCACAGTCAGCCAGATGTTCAGACTGGATTTGGCATTTTGTCTACCTATCGAGTCCTTACCCAGGACCTGGGATAGGCAGATGTGGATGTTTGATGGTATTACAGGTATCGTCGCAGGATGGAAGCAGTTCCTAGTAAGGCCGCCTTTTGCAATTGACTAATAGCGAATTTGTCAATGCCAATGGTGTTCAAGTGGTGCTCCAGTTGTTTTGGGATTGCACCCAAGGCGCCTATGACTATTGGTACTACCCTTGCTTGCTTTTGCCACAGTCTTTCTATTTCTATTTGTAGGTCTTTGTATTTTGTTATCTTCTCCAGTTCTTTCTCTTCTATTCTGCTATCTCCAGGCACTGCCACGTTATTATTATTATTATTATTATTCACAATCATCACACAGTCAGCCAGATGTTCAGACTGGATTTGGAATTTTGTCTACCTATCGAGTCCTTACCCAGGACCTGGGATAGGCAGATGTAGATGTTTGATGGTATTACAGGTATCGTCGCAGGATGGAAGCAGTTCCTAATAAGGCCGCCTTTTGCAATTGACTAATAGCGAATTTGTCAATGCCAATGGTTTCAAGTGGTGCTCCAGTTGTTTTGGGATTGCACCCAAGGAGCCTATGACTATTGGTACTACCCTTGCTTGCTTTTGCCACAGTCTTTCTATTTCTATTTGTAGGTCTTTGTATTTTGTTATCTTCTCCAGTTCTTTCTCTTCTATTCTGCTATCTCCAGGCACTGCCATGTCCACTATCCAGACTTTTTTGTCTTTCTTATCGACAATTGTTAAGTCTGGGGTGTTATGTTGCAGGTGCTTGTCTGTTTGAATTCTGAAGTCCCAGAGCAGTTTAATTTTATCATTTTCTATGACTTTCTCTATTTTATGATCCCACCAGTTTTTGCTTACAGGCAAATGATATTTTTTGCAGATCTTCCAATGCACCATTGTTGCTACTTTGTCATGCCGCTGCTTGTAATCAGTTTGTGCAATCTTCTTGCAACAGCTTACCAAGTGGTCCACTGTTTCTTCAGCTTCTTTGCATAGGCGGCACTTACTGTCTGTTGCTGTCTTCTCAATTTTGACTTTGTATGCATTTGTCCTTAAGGCTTGGTCTTGTGCAGCCAGAATTAGTCCCTCGGTCTCTTTCTTCAATTTTCCTGCTCTTAGCCATTGCCAGGTTTTATTATTATCTGCTTTCCCAGCTATTTTTTTAATGTATTGGCCATGTAGTGCTTTGTCTTCCCATGCCTCTATTCTGTTCTTCATTTGGTCTTTCTTGTAGGCCAGTTTGGTCTCTCCAGTAGTCAGTAAGCCTTCCTGATATACTGATTTCAGTGCATCTTCATCATTGTTCTTCAGATATTCTTCCAAAGCCATTTTTTCTTCTTCAACCATCTGATGTACTTGTAGCATTCCACGCCCACCTATTTGCCTTGGTAGATAAAGTCTATCAATGTCACTGCGTGGATGAAGGGCATGATTCATTGTCATTATTTTTCTGGTCTGCCTATCCATTGCTTTTAGTTCTGCTTGAGTCCAGTCCACTATTCCAGCTGTGTACCTAATGACTGGGATTGCCCAGGTGTTGATTGCCTTTATGGTATTTCCTCCATTGAGTTTGGACTTTAAGATCTTCTTCACTCTCTTGATGTATTCACCTCTAATCTTTTTCTTGACTTCAGTGTGCTTGATGTTGTCAGCTTGAAGGATACCCAAGTATTTGTAGTACTCTTCCTCATCCAGACTCTTAATGTTATTTTCGTGGGGCATCTTGATTCCTTCAGTTTTCACTATTTTTCCTTGTTTGATAGTAAGTGTGGCACATTTGTCCAAGCCAAACTCCATTACAATATCTTGGCTATATATACGGACAGTGTTGAGCAGCGATTCTATTTCAGATGATGTTTTTCCATACAGCTTCAGATCATCCATGTAAAGGAGGTGGGATAGTCTGGCAGATGTTTTTGATGTTTGATAGCCATGTCCTGAGTTATTCAGTATTGTTGACAGAGGAAACAGTGCAATAACAAATAGTAATGGTGATAATGAATCTCCTTGAAATATTCCTCTCTTGATATTAACCTCTCCCAGCTTTTCACCATTGATCTGCAACTGTGTCTTCCATTGTGCCATCGATTTTTGCACAAATTTCTGATGTTTCTACTTACTCCTGTTATTTCTAGGCACTTGATTATCCGTCATGTGGCAGAGAGTCAAATGCCTTTTTGTAGTCAATCCATGCCACATTCAGATTGGTCTTCCTTCTCTTGCAGTTTTCCAAGATCATTTTGTCTATTAGGAGTTGATCTTTTGTTCCTCTGCTATTGGGGCGGTTTCCTTTCTGCTCAGGTGGAAAGAGATTGTTTTCAACTAGATGCTGTTGTACTGCATCAGCTACCACACCAGTTAGTAATTTGAAAGTTGTTGGTAAGCAGGTAATTGGCCTGTAGTTACCTGGTGTTGCCCCTTTTGCTGGATTTTTCATTATTAGGTAGGTTTTCCCAGTTGTTAGCCACTTTTCAATTTCTCCTCCTTGTAGTATATTGTTGAACTGCTTGGCAATGAGTGGGTGTATAACAGTTAGATGTTTCAACCAAAACCCATGCAGTTCATCTTCACCTGGTGCTGACCAATTTTTGATTTTCTTTGCTCTTTTTTCTACCATTTTTGTTGTTATTACTAGTTCTTTCATTTCAACTTCTGTTTTATTTGCATCCACCTCTTTTAACCAAGCCGCATCCTTGTTGTATTTCTTTGGGTTATCCCATATCTGCTTCCAGAACTGCACTGTTTCTTCCTTGTCAGGTACTGACTGATTCCTTGCAGTTTCTCCATTGATGGATTGGTAGAAACGTTTCTGATTGGATTGAAATTGGAGGTTCTGCCTATAGTTTGCAATTCGAGCTTCATATCTACTGATTTTCCTGGCTATAGCTGTTATTTGTTGCTTTATTATTTCCAGTGCTTCCTTGATCTTCCTTGTTTCTAAGTGGTATTTCTTGATTAGGTATTCTTTGGTCTTCTTGTTCTTCAGCTTCTTTTCTTTCATCTGTTCTAGCTTGCTTGCATGTGATCTTAACTTGCTGATCTTATTTTCTAGTCTAACCTTCCATTTTTGTGGTGCACTGTTTGTTTGTTTTTCTTTTTTGTTGATTTTACATCCCAGGTATTCTGTTATAACTGCAGCTGTGCTGTACATTAGTTGGTTTGTTTCTTGCAGTGAATTGGTGCTTATACTTGCTATTGCAGTATTTGCATCTTTTAATGCTTGTGCTAGCTGTTTCTTTGGAACAAGCTTCAATGCAGGCAGCCTTATTCTGTTGTTTTTGTGCTGTTCTAGATGCTCAATTATTCTTTGTTTCAATTCTTTTATTTCTTTAGTTAGAGGGTTTTGTTCTTCCTGAGGAAGAGGTGCCTGGTTTCCAAATGAGAACAGTTGTATATCTCTACTGGATTCCTTCACTGCCAACTCCCCCTGGTTTGCCTCTACATTCTGAATTACTTCTTGTAAGGCTTTGATTTCTTTGCCCTGGGTAAACCTTTGCAGTTCGTCCAATTCTGTTTCTGTAAATACTTTATTTCGTGTTATAAATCGGCGTTGATCTGCTAGTCTCTGTTCTGTTATTTCTGATTCTGGATGTTGTTCTTTCCAGAACTGGTGCATTCGTTTTAGATATCCTCTTCTTGTTGGACTTGATCTGTAGTAACAGATCATTATTTCTTTGTTTTCCATCACTGTGTATCTGCGACGGGTAAACACCTTTTCTTCCAGTAGTTCTGCAGCTGCTGGCCCTGGTTGCTCAGCCAACAGTCCTGAGTCCTGTAACCCATTTTTCACCAGATATCCAGGAACTCCAATATCTAGTGCGGACCTTGTTAACCCGGGCGACGTCCGAGCCGGTATGGCATTCTGAAATTTACGTCTCACCATATTTTTTATGGGAGAGACACTCTTTGTCTGACTCCTCTGATGAGACCTGTCCAGTATGGTTGAACCTCTGGCATAGCTCTCATCTTCCTCAGAGTACACAAGCCCCACAACCATGTCAAGGTAGTGCCTCACTGGGGGATTTTATTATTATTATTATTATTATTATTATTATTATTATTATGGATCATCGCACAGTCAGCCAGATGTTCAGACTGGATTTGGCATTTTGTCTACCTATCGAGTCCTTACCCAGGACCTGGGATAGGCAGATGTGGATGTTTGATGGTATTACAGATATCGTCGCAGGATGGAAGCAGTTCCTAGTAAGGCCGCCTTTTGCAATTGACTAATAACAAATTTGTCAATGCCAATGGTGTTCAAGTGGTGCTCCAGTTGTTTTGGGATTGCACCCAAGGAGCCTATGACTATTGGTACTACCCTTGCTTGCTTTTGCCACAGTCTTTCTATTTCTATTTGTAGGTCTTTGTATTTTATTATCTTCTCCAGTTCTTTCTCGTCTATTCTGCTGTCTCCAGGCACTGCCACGTCCACTATCCAGACTTTTTTGTCTTTCTTATCGACAATTGTTAAGTCTGGGGTGTTATGTTGCAGGTGCTTGTCTGTTTGAATTCTGAAGTCCCAGAGCAGTTTAATTTTATCATTTTCTATGACTTTCTCAGTTTTTTTTTTACAGGCAAATGATATTTTTTGCAGATCTTCCAATGCACCATTGTTGCTACTTTGTCATGCCGCTGCTTGTAGTCAGTCTGTGCAATCTTCTTGCAGAAGCTTACCGAGTGGTCCACTGTTTCTTCAGCTTCTTTGCATAGGCGGCACCTACTGTCTGTTGCTGTCTTCTCAATTTTGACTTTATATGCATTTGTCCTTAAGGCTTGGTCTTGTGCAACCAGAACTAGTCCCTCGGTCTCTTTCTTCTTCTATTATTATTATTATTATCGATCATCGCACAGTCAGCCAGATGTTCAGACTGGATTTGGCATTTTGTCTACCTATCGAGTCCTTACCCAGGACCTGGGATAGGCAGATGTGGATGTTTGATGGTATTACAGGTATCGTCGCAGGATGGAAGCAGTTCCTAGTAAGGCCGCCTTTTGCAATTGACTAATAGCGAATTTGTCAATGCCAATGTGTTCAAGTGGTGCTCCAGTTGTTTTGGGATTGCACCCAAGGAGCCTATTACTATTGGTACTACCCTTGCTTGCTTTTGCCACAGTCTTTCTATTTCTATTTGTAGGTCTTTGTATTTTATTATCTTCTCCAGTTCTTTCTCTTCTATTCTGCTATCTCCAGGCACTGCCACGTCCACTATCCAGACTTTTTTGTCTTTCTTATCGACAATTGTTAAGTCTGGGGTGTTATGTTGCAGGTGCTTGTCTGTTTGAATTCTGAAGTCCCAGAGCAGTTTAATTTTATCATTTTCTATGACTTTCTCTATTTTATGATCCCACCAGTTTTTGCTTACAGGCAAATGATATTTTTTGCAGATCTTCCAATGCACCATTGTTGCTACTTTGTCATGCCGCTGCTTGTAATCAGTCTGTGCAATCTTCTTGCAACAGCTTACCAAGTGGTCCACTGTTTCTTCAGCTTCTTTGCATAGGCGGCACTTACTGTCTGTTGCTGTCTTCTCAATTTTGACTTTGTATGCATTTGTCCTTAAGGCTTGGTCTTGTGCAGCCAGAATTAGTCCCTCGGTCTCTTTCTTCAATTTTCCTGCTCTTAGCCATTGCCAGGTTTTATTATTATCTGCTTTCCCAGCTATTTTTTTCATGTATTGGCCATGTAGTGCTTTGTCTTCCCATGCCTCTATTCTGTTCTTCATTTGGTCTTTCTTGTAGGCCAGTTTGGTCTCTCCAGTAGTCAGTAAGCCTTCCTGATATACTAATTTCAGTGCATCTTCATCATTGTTCTTCAGATATTCTTCCAAAGCCATTTTTTCTTCTTCAACCATCTGATGTACTTGTAGCATTCCACGCCCACCTATTTGCCTTGGTAGATAAAGTCTATCAATGTCACTGCGTGGATGAAGGGCATGATTAATTGTCATTATTTTTCTGGTCTGCCTATCCATTGCTTTTAGTTCTGCTTGAGTCCAGTCCACTATTCAAGCTGTGTACCTAATAACTGGGATTGCCCAGGTGTTGATTGCCTTTATGGTATTTCCTCCATTGAGTTTGGATTTTAAGATCTTCTTCACTCTCTTGATGTATTCACCTCTAATCTTTTTCTTGACTTCAGTGTGCTTGATGTTGTCAGCTTGAAGGATACCCAAGTATTTGTAGTACTCTTCCTCATCCAGACTCTTAATGTTATTTTCGTGGGGCATCTTGATTCCTTCAGTTTTCATTATTTTTCCTTGTTTGATAGTAAGTGTGGCACATTTGTCCAAGCCAAACTCCATTACAATATCTTGGCTATATATACGGACAGTGTTGAGCAGCGATTCTATTTCAGATGATGTTTTTCCATACAGCTTCAGATCATCCATATAAAGGAGGTGGGATAGTCTGGCAGATGTTTTTGATGTTTGATAGCCATGTCCTGAGTTATTCAGTATTGTTGACAGTTATTATTATTATTATTATTGCTGGTTGCAATGCACAATCAGAAATCAATCCTGTATTTGGCATATTTATCCAGCTATCATGTCCTGCCCAAGGATAGTGGATAGGCAGATGGTGTTCAAGCATCATCACAGAATGTAAGCTATTCAAATTAAAATTGCTTGTTGCAATTGGCTGGTGGTGATTTTGTCAATGCTGATAGTGTTCAAGTGGTGCGCCAGATGTTTTGGGATTGACCCAAGGAACATATTGCTATTGGTACTATCTTTGCTTTCTTTTGCTACAATTGTTCTATTTTCATTTACAGATCTTTACATTTTGTGGATTTTCTCTAGCACTTTCTGTACTATTCTCTGTCTCCAGGTCCAATTGCATCTATTTTTTTGTCTTTCTTATTGACAATTGTTAAGACCAGGGTATTATGTGGCAGATTCTTGTCTGATTGAATGCTAAAGTCTCAGAGTACTTTTGTGTCTTCATTTTTTAAATTACTTTGTGTATTTTGTGGTCCCACCAGTTCTTGCTTGTAAGCAAATGGTATGTCTTGCAGATCTTCCAATCACTATTGCTGCTACATTGTCATGTTGTTTATAGTCAATCTGTGTTATCTTCTTGTGGCAGCTAACTGGGTGGTCCACCTTTCAGCTTCTTTGCAGAAGAAGGTAGCATTTGATGTCTGTTGCTATCTTCTCAATTCTGCATGCATTTGTTCTTAAGGCTTGGTCTTGTGCAGACAGAATTAGCCCCTCTGTCTCTTTCTTCAACTTTCCTGCTCTTAGCCCTATCCAGGTCTTCATGTTATCTGCTTTGTCCTTTTTTTTAAAAAATGTAGTCACCATGTAATGCTTTTCCTTGTCATGTCTCTTTCTCATTCTTGATTTGCTCTGTCTTATGGGCCAGTTTATTATTTTTTAAAGTGATACTTGCTGGATTTCACTGGTAACTAATGTTCATTTCTTCTTAGATTCCTCTTGGGTATAATCCATTGAACTTTAACATTTGCAGAAGAAAGGAATTTGCCCATTCTATAACCACAGTCAAACTCTTCTCGTATTCCTAACAACAAACAACATTTTGACAGCATACAAAATGATTGGTCTTGGCTATTCCTGATTTGGAATTTAGTTGCAATTCCTTTTTCTGGACTGCTGAATGACATGCAAAACATGTAAATTACCTTCTTATGTCACATGCTACTAATGTCACAAAAAATCCATTAAATGGGAAACTCAGCTATGTATATACAAATTTGTAGAAAGAGTAAAAACTTCATGGGAAGAAAATGAATACATGGGGCATGAGAGATGAGTTGAAGAATCCACACATTCATTAAATGTGTGAGAAGAAGCAAAGCTACTTCTCCATCATAATCAAGACCTAAAGTGTCTTTCTATTATTGCAAGATAGTAGCCTCTGCAAAGTAGGACACTGAATATAAATGATTAGCAGTGATCTAGTGCACTAACCTTAAGTCAGGACTGAAAAAGATGCTTTGCACTCTGTAAAGTTGTCATTTATTAAAGATAACAAGATGAATCGCCATATAATTTACTCCATAATAGAGGCAGGGTTTGCACACTGCCTGCAAGGAAGTGTATGGAGAGCTTCTTCAAGAGAATAGGCACATAGCAACAATGCTGATAAAGACCAGTGATGGAAGAAACAGCTGAAAGTGATTTCCCAAAAACAGGATAAATATCATGATAAGATCTCTCAACTATAGAATACCTCTCCTGCTGACTTCACCAGGTGTTTGTTTTATGGAGGAAAGCAGGGTTCAAAGAAGAGGGTATTCAGGTAGTTCTTTTCCTTTACCTATGGTCTTTGACTTTTTAATATAAAAGCAGAGAAAAGCCTTATTTGTCCCAACTACTTTGATATTAGATGGAAGAACCATATTTACACTTTATCAAATCAGTCATTTCAGCAAACTATAAATTACTGATACGTATTTTGATAGGATTTAAATTTGGATATAAGTTTAAGATAGGTCTGTTAAATATATATATTTTAAAATATATATATTATTTTTAATGTTGGAGATACAAAGTATTTACTGTTCTTTAGAATAATGCCCCTCCTTGATTAGCTTAAAATTGTAATTTATCTCTCTCTCTCTCTCTCTCTCTCTCTCTCTCTCTCTCTCTCTCTCTGTGTGTGTGTGTGTGTGTGTGTGTGTGTGTAAAATAATAGAAGTAAACAAACTGAAATTAAAATTGTTTGTGTCATTAAACTTAATGTGTGCATTTTCAGATTGTAAATTTGAATTTGAATGATGCCCTCTAAAGTAAATAGACACTTTAATCATCACAGACTTGCTCAAAGTGTGTATCTTACCTCTGGTGAACCTGTTTTATGGCTCTTCTTCTACAAATTCACAAACTACAGAATGCTACAAATTTAAATTAGTTTGGAATGATTTAACTATCATGTTTCTCAATGTACAATGTAAATACTACTACAGAATATGGCCTTTGGTGTGTATTTAAGGAATTCAGTCATCTTTTATCAAGGCTGAATCCCTCTGTCACTGACACAATTCAGTTTATATTTCCTTGATTTTCCTTGCTCTTTGTGCTTCTTCCAGTTAGTTGTGTTCAGAATGGATGTAGATCTGACCAACAGGCATATTACTTTTGGTGTTTTGGAAACTGTACTTCTTTTGATGTGAGAATCATAAGGCGCCAGATTTAAACTGAAGACTCACCATAGCATGAAATCAGATAAACGACCTTGAGTCCTAAAATGGATGATGACAAATATATGTGTTCCATGATAATGATATGAGATAGAATTTGGGTCAGTCACTGGAACCAGAGATATATCCTTCTAAATTTTTGGATTCATGCTGGAGACCAGCTTCAGGGAATTTATCTCTAGTGGAATACATGCTTTGGGCTGCTCTATGAGTCGTGTTTATGTGGTGTCTTCCTGTTGGCTGATTGGTGTTTTGATGGCTGCTGATTGGCTATCATTGTGCTGCCAAGCCCTTGGCTCTTAAGTATTTGATAAGCTGGTGGTAAATCAGCACTCCTGTTCACTGACAAGGGGCCCATTTCCCAGGCTTCAATCATTTCCATGGCTACCTTTGTAACTGAATGCCCATTGATCTTAGTTGCTACAAAATTAAATGTGTTTCCTTGTTCATTGCAATGTGAGGCTATCAATGAGTTTGGGACTCCTCGTCTGAACACTTGCCTGTGTTCACGCAATCTGTTTACATATTATGTGTGGTGGGTAGTGTGGAGAGTGGATACTGCATCCAGTTTTCTGTCTCTGTGTGCATGTATGTGGATAAACAATCCACAAAATTTTAAATCATCATTGTGCCTTGATCACATGAAATAATACTGATCAGGCTTTCAATTCCATTTTTCAATCACTATATGATAAACAGATAAGCATTTATAATCCAATTTATAATCTAATCTATCCTTGGATTTTCATATTACTTGTATGCAGTGCTTGTTTTGTAAAAAAAAAAAAAAAGGTGCCGGAACTCACACGTTATATAACCCGCCTTGCCTACCCTACAAGGTTCCATCCAAAAAAGGTGCCCTGCTGGTATGTACTAATACTTTTTGGAATATAATTCTAAAGTACATCTTCATCTTTAACTGTATTAAAATGTACTGAAATTTGGAATGCCATTATAGCAATCAACTGGATGCATAACTTAAACTTATTGAATCAACATCATATGAATAAATACAATTTCCTAATGGAATTAAAATGACCAAATCAAACACAAAATAAAACTCAAAGCTATGTGACTAAAATGAATATTATTTCAAGATCAATATGTTTATTTAAAAGTATTTAAAATACCTTTAAAGTTTTTACACAAATTAATAAAATAGTAAGAAATATTCTATAGGAGGATCAGCTCTTAAAATTTCATATTAATTTTTACAGCAATTATCTTTCACCCTAAACTCTGGGGATTCTAACTATTTATATAAATTATAAACCAATCTGGCATATTTAAATATTTAAATATATTTAAACAAATTAATATTACAAGTAAAAATCTTTTTAATAGAATGATTGACAAAACAATTACACAATAATTGTAAACTTTGGAATGGAAGGTTGATATTATCAGTAAGACGTAGGATGCCAGCTATGTATAATAGTAGTGTGTTCAGTCCCAGGTTTTATTATATGCAAGTTATTTATTTTTCTATTTATCTAAGTTATTTATTCTGACCAGATCAAGAATAAATAACCTGATTCAAGATAAGATTATTATGAAAATGAGAAGATATAGAAACTGGGTCTCCTACCCAATGTAGAGTGGATAAGAGAAAAGAGGGTAAGAGAAATTGAATGTTATTGTAGTATAAATAGATTTTGTGTTTGATACACAACAGTCACTGGAATAATAACCTGATGGCTTCATAGTTTTGGTAAGTCTATTTATCTGAACCTTCACATCCTGGAAGTAAAATTCTTCAAGTATTTTTTTTTTATTATTGAAAATTTTTAAATTTTACAAAAAGAAAAAAATTCCCCTCCCCAAACCCTCCCAACCCTCCCCACCCTCCCACAACCTTCCCAGAGCTGAATACAGGCTTAGTTAAAAATTTTTAAGAAAAATCTTAATATACATATAAACCATAAACAAATCTAAGTACATTCATTAAACAAATTATAAAATAGTTAACAACAATATATATAAAAAGAAATACAAGAAGAAAGAAAGAGAAACAGAAAAAAAAATCCAATAAGAAAAGAAAAAAGAAAAAAAATTAAAAAAAAGAAAAATGTTTATTAAATATCTTAAATTTTAAATATAAATTATTCAAAAACTAAATAATATTTTTTTATATCCAACTTATGTTGTATAAAATCTATCCATTTTTTCCATACCAGGGGTACTTCTCCTGTGATTGATCTTTCAAGAAAGCCGAAATCTTTGCCATTTCCACCAAATAAGAAACTTTAAGAAACCACTCTTGCAAAGTAAGCAAAGATTCCTTCTTCCAACATTGCCCAATTCTTCAAGTATTTTGTCTTGTCTTCAAGACTAGACCCAACATAGGCCAAAATATACAGTATGAAATAAAATATTAGAGGAGATAAAGAGCACCCTTGATGAATTTGAGACATCCTTTAGATGAAGTAATTCCATTTGTAATAACCCTAGAAGGAAAGATCAGACTGTCACATATTAAATCCAATTTACTGAAAAAGGAAGAAATCCAGATTTGCTCAAGATATCTTACCTAAATTTCCATTGCACTTACCGAAAGTCTTTTAGTAGCTAATAAGACCATCATTGCTGATTGTCTGTGGAGATTCTCAATCAACCAGGTCACAGAGGCCTAAAAACTGCTTTTTTCAAAAGGCAACTGGACTATGTCCCCCCCCCCCCAATTAGGGAAGAAAAAGAAAATGTTTTGCTTCTCATCCAAGAAGCTTCATCAATTCTGATGGTGGGGGGATGGAAGGATAGGTATTGACAGTTGAAACTGAATGGTGGGGAGATGGAAGGATAGGTTTTGATAGGATGGGGATGGAAGGATTGCATTTCTTTGCAATCATCTGGTTGTTAGCACTCTGAGAAATGTTGAGGCCACTTGGGGCTTTATCTGGGCCCTCAGGATCTCCTGAATCGGGTGCAATTGGTTGGGGAATCTTCTTGGAACTGCTGCAAGGGCTGTGCTGTAGACTGGAGGTAGGTGGTGCCTTATTCTTTCCCCTCTGTTGAGGAAGGGGTGCTCAGTTCTAACATGGATGGGTTCTTTTATGCCTCTTTCAAACCAATGGTCCTCTCTCTCAAATCAATTCAACCAATTGCACCCTTTAAGGGAAGGGGGAAAAAAACCCAGTACAGTTGCATTTTGAAAAAAACATCTTTGAGACATTACTGCTGATCTTAACTTTTCTCAATTCGTATTCAAAATATTGATTATGTAATATTTGAAGTTTCGTAACTTTTATAAAATCAGATTGCACATTGTAGGCTGGATGGTATGTGAGTAGTATTACCTATAATCTGCATGCTATCAATATTTTGGCATTCACATCTATCAAGGAAAGTCAACATGATTTCTACTAGACTTTCAAAATCACAGTTACATAAGAATCACTTAAAGAGATTTTACTTTTTGAAACTTTTTTTAAAAAACCTCCAAGAGTACTGAGCAAAAAAAAATCAATAATATATATCTCATACCACTTAATGGGATAACTATCAGGAGATTGTTTTTATTTTACAGATTTAATGGGGAGTTAAAAGTGCAGCTAGGAAAAAATATATTGTTTAAAAATGATTAATTTTCTTTTTAGTTACATTTGACTCAGCGTTACAAAATCTAACAAAGAATGGAAAGTTGAATCAGAATCAATGTATAATGTAACTACATTATCCTCAATAGTAGAAATAATATTTTATTATTTCAGTCAGGAGGCCAACAGTTTACCAAATTTTCTCTTTTCTGTCAATGCTTTTGCTTTATATAACTTAATGCGTATCAGTTTTATAAATTCTTCACTTCATTGCATGAAGTGAAAACTGGGAAGTAACTTTCTGTTTGTTTAGCACTATTAAAACCTTTATATGATTTTGATGTAGATTATCTTGCTTGTGATCTGAAAAGTTCATTAACTTTTTTCTAAGTTTTTCTTTTTTAAATTCTTTATTTTTATTTTTCCATCCTGCTTATCTAACGACTACAAATATATGCAATGAAGCCAAATTACTACTATATTTGCAAAATACCTAATTATAATGAAAAATCTTACAGCTCCTGTTTCATATGTTTTATTAAAAAGAAACAGAATCTTGAACAACTATTTACATACCATCTTGAAAAAAAGGGCATCATTCTTCTAATAGTTGACAGTGCTACTGGAGGAAGATCAAATATTGCAGTGGAAGATATAATACATTTATCCATAGATTTGATTTAAATATAATTAAGTCTCATGTGGAATTGAAAAAGGGAAAATATTCTTATTGTGAAAGATCTAGAAGTTGCCATGTAATTTACAAATTTAAGTCTGATCATGAGCTGGCAGTGTTTTTCATCTATGAAAATTAAATTTAGATGGTTTAGTATTGTGATCTAATAATGGATCTAAAATTTGATTAAAATCTCTATCCATAATTAATTCATAGCTACAGTAAAAAAGATGTTTGAAGCACCTTTGTGATATGTCTGAGTATTCCCTAGTAGAACCATAATAATTGATAAATGGAACACGTTTATTGAAATAGTGTGTGTGTGTGTGTGTGTGTGTGTGTAAAAATAATCTTGGTAAGATTTTCAGATGTGGTTTTCCCTATAATTCAAGGAAACAAACAAAAAATAATTGACAGATATCAATTAAAAGAAAAAAAAAAGCCACAAAGGTAATTACTTGAACGGGGGAGGAGGGGTGAGAGAAGGGATTGATAGAAAAACTAAAAAAACTAGAAAAAAAAATTAAAAAGTCCTAAAAGCCAAATATTTATTAGGATTGGAACTTTTGGTGTACTGAAAATACAAATGGGATACTCCCCTCTCCCCAGATCAAACCAAAATAATCTGAAAGTGATGGGGGAAGAAAGGAAATGTTAAAGAAAATATGGCACCCATTTAATTCAGATAATCTCACAGCAAGAAATATCCCACAACTTCATCACTCCTTTTTAAAGCACAAACATTGTGCTTTATTGAGAGATACACAAACAAAAAAATAATAAAAGTGTTTAACAGGGAACATATTTCACCAAATAAGATTTTCCTTCTGAACTGTCTGTAGAGGCAGATTCTGTCAGACCCAAGAATGTCAATAGGAGTGGTTTCTTTGTTGTTGCTTGCTTATATAGACAGAAATTGTGTCTGACTAAAGCACTTATCTGCACAACCACTAGCAAAGTGCTAAGGGAGTGCACCTTTACTCTCTTTCTGCATACCAAAGTTTCCAAGCTTCTTTGTCTCTTTGCTCACTTGGAAAGAGCTCCCGCTTCATGCAACTCTGGCCCACATCTCCATTGCAGAGTCATTAAAATATTTTTACTTGTTTATCTTCCAAGGAAACTGGCTTATCGGGACAAATGCAAGGCATGACTTGGTGTTATAGATCTGAAAGGTCTTACAATAATGAGATGAGCTTTTTAAGATGACCCTCATAATCAGCAATTTCAGTTTCCAACTTCTTTATCTATTTATCCACTCATGCAATGATATCCATTAAGTTGGATTTTAGTAAAAGAATTTCACATATTAAAGGCTGTATTGTGAGCTTATCTTGATTAGCAGGGATGGTACAGTGATACCATAATAATGACAATTGCACATATGTAGGTGAGACAAATATGTACTTGTGTGGACAGTCTTAGTTCAGTGGCAATGAGTGAATTGTTGGAAGGACCACATTGGGGGTAAAGCATCATAGAAAAAACCTATATGGACTTGATAGCATATAAACAACCATCACATGCTTATCGTGATTTGACTTGCTTTGAGCCCCAAGCTGCAGAATATTATATGGAATAATTATAAATTATTTCTCAGATATATACTTCATTTACCATGAAGCTCTTTATTTACTATCAAAGCTGTTTCCATATCAGTAGCAAGTTGCTTATCAACATCTTCGTATAATTCAATCAACAGGGGTTTTCAAATCCACATTAAAAAAAAATTCAAAGCATCAGATCATTGACTCAATTCCTAGCACTTTCGATCCAAATTATCTATTAATAATGTTCCTTCATCCACACAAATTTAGTTATTGTAAAAGTCATGTAGAATTTTAAAAGTGGTAAACAGATCAGCTTGTTTTTTTTTTTTTTTTCCTTTTGGGTCCAGATTAGAGTCAACAAAGATTAACTGATCTTCTGCCAGCTCAACTGTCTACTTTCCTTCAGAGAAGCAGGGAGATTTTCTGTCTTCTTGATTTCAGATCCAGAATAAATTTAGTGAGAAATCTCCCAAATCTAATAGTTCTGAGTTGAGTAAGAAGAATGGAATTCTGTTTCTTCTTTAAGAATCCTCTTTTCTGAACTACGATAGATTGCAAATTCTGATACTGTACAACCAGCATAATGTTTTCTGCCATTATGAAGATTTATATAAATTCACAGTGGAGTTACTTAAAAATCTGTCAATTTGTCTCTTCTTCTTCTTCTTCTTCTTCTTCTTCTTCTTCTTCTTCTTCTTCTTCTTCTTCTTCTTCTTCTTCTTCTTCTTCTTCTTCTTCTTCTTCTTCTTCTTCTTCCTCCTCCTCCTCCTCCTCCTCCTCCTCCTCCTCCTCCTCCTCCTCCTCCTCCTCCTCCTCCTTTTCTGCAGTTCTACCCCCCCCCCAACAAAAATAAGAAATAAAAAAGAAGTTTGGAGAGGATATTTTACTTTCTGAGTCTTGGTGAGGTATAGATCTATGTGAATAATAGCTTGCAAAAAGAGACATTTCTCTTATTCCCTCACTGATTTTGCAGGATCATTGAGTGGCTGCTGCTAACTAGGCAGAACATCCCAGCAGCTGATGAGGTGAACATTCTATAAATTGCCACTGTATATCAAACATAGATTTGATGAAGGACTGCTATATCATCAAAGCCAAGAAGACTAATCTTAGAGAAAACAACCATTGTAATTTTGAGAGAAGAGCATGTGTGCACTTTGTGAAATCTGTTTAGCGTATTTAAGTTTTCTGAAATTCCTCCCTGTAAAATTTTGAAGGGAAGGGTGGTGACAATTTTGCAACAGTTTTAAATTGTTTATTTTCATTTCAGGTGCAAAGTGATCAGAACAACTTTTTTACATGCAGCTGCATTCTCAAATATTGTAATCTTACGAATCTATTTCAGGGAGAGCTCTCTGTTGAATGAGTTGACAGTAGAATACTCAATGTCTTCAGGAATGAATTACTTTTACAAATTCTTTTTCTTATTATTCCAATAGGAATACAAATGGAAAATCAACTACAACTGAATAGAAGCTAAATCTGATAAAATATAGTTCTATAAACTGATGACTCCTGGACTATTTTAGTTAATACCATTTCCTAAAACATCTCCAAGCTATATATTTGGTCCTTCAAGACAATTATAGTCCCATAACTCAATTCAGTTTCTTATGTTTTCCCAACCATGGCACTTTTGCTTTATTTGAAAAACTGAATTTGCTTGCTTTCTACAGATGCTTCTAGACACCTATTCCTGTATTTGTTAGCAGTCAATTGATTCTGAGAATACCACTCATAGGATTTGCAATCAAGGTCCAATATCTTTCAGGCGTCCACGTTAGTGAACAAATATGTGATCATGGATATTTATAAATTGCACAAGCTATAAAAAAATGGACAATTTAAATGAATCTTATGTTATATGTATAATATAAGAAGCACACAGATTAAGATGATTAAACATTTTTAAAATGAAAGTAGTATTACCTCTCTTCTAATTTATCTACAATGGATGTAAACAAACATAGGTCTTGGATATTTAGGGGCTGCCTATCTTCTATAGCTTCTATAGCTCCTATAAAATCAGGGGGTGTCAGCATACTTCATTGATTAGACTTTGTCAGCCTGATGGAAACAAAATCAGCCTTCCTTACCACTGTAAATTTATATGGCCTCCACCCTAACCCTAGCCACCATCTATAAAGATTTGACAACATTTTATTGGATTTATGATGGTTTCTTATGGAGCATCATAAGAAATTAAGAACATATCTCCCAAGAGTTAATCAAAAATCTCCCATTGAATTATAACTACCATCTTCTAGTTAGTTTGTGTAGGGAATAGCTGCATATCATCATGCCTTGTTCAGAAGTTTTCAGGAACAGTAAAACACTGTTTTTATTTAAACATGATCATCTCTGAGGCAGCAACACTAATAATTTGTTTTCAGAAGGGGGATTCTTGTACTTATATTCACTATTGATTTACTCTTTTATGATATTTCTAATTCATTTTTTAAAGATTTTACATAATCTTTCAAAATACTGGCAATGCAGGTGGATTAAAAATAAAGAAGTAAATAAATCTAAATCCAAATCCATCTATTAATTTTAATCATTTTATTTTGCTACTTTGGCTACTCTTGGGTTGCATTTATTTTGATTCCCTTTTTTAAAAGTGTGCTTTTTCTTTGTAAAGAAACGCCTTCTACCACCTAGAAGGAAATAAAATAGAAGTTCTCCTTGAACACAAAGCACAGCGAAGCAGCTGCCTTGGAAAATGAGAAGACTAAGGAGTTTTCAATTTAGCTTGTTATCATTGAAAGGGTAGATTGAGAGTGGAGAATGATCACTCAACAATAGCCACCAATGACATGAAAAGTCAAGAAGTATGAGGACATAACATGGAACTGCAAATAGTTCCTTCTTATCAGTCTCAGACTTGTAACAGTCTTTTAATACCTCAGTACAATCCAGCAAAGTACTTGGATAAATGTGCTGATTCCTAATACGTTTCTGTCCCATATATAGGATTATAATCAGATTTAACTACTAGTAAGACAACAGTGTTTGTTTTAGTTCTCTATTTCTCTTTATCCCCAAGTAATGATTTATTAAAACACTGTAAAAATTAAGCCTCAATGACATTGAAACATAAGATCTCCTATTGCTAAAATGTCAGCTAGACAGAAGCATTTACAAGAACTGGTGTTTTGTCTGACTCTTGAAGTATTGGATTAAAGACTCAGTCTTCTTGTATCCTTAGTATTTATTGTTAACTTTTGCATTCTTAAAGAAGTGAAATTGAAAGTATATACACATACACATACACACACACACATTACACACACACACACAAACACGTGTGTGTCTTTTAAAATGCTAAAAATGCAAATCCTGGGCATTATGTTAACAAAATAAGAAAGAAAAACAAACACCAGGATATAATAAATCAGAATGTTTAATACAAACAAACCTGTGGTTAAAAAGAGTCACTAAGCTTTCGTCAGGGCAAACTACCAACGTCATCAGATTTGGAGTAAAAGGAGATCAGGAAGGCAAGTCATATAACCTCCTGCCTCTGCGTCCGGCTCCTTGAGCACGTCATTGGCCCATTGATTGTATTAATCCATACCGCGCAGAGTTGTTCCGCATCAGGCAAACTGTCTTTGGCTCCACTAGTTATTTTATGATCCTCAAGTGCTCTTTTAGAGTGTGTGCAAGCACTTGGAGGGCGCCCAGTCTCCCTTCCTCCCAGGGCCAACACATCGAGGCCAATGATAAGGTCAGAAACACAATCAGAAAGCGGGTTACAGGCCTGCTGATTAGCCATAAATGGTGTCAGGTGCTCCCTAGAGAGGAGGAAGAGGCCCTGGAACAACTAAAAAAAGGACATCATTGTCATATTACCAACTGACAAGGGCAGGGCAACTGTGGTTATGGACAGATCAGTGTACTTCGACAAAGCCCAGGCGCTACTCAATGACACCACGGCCTACAGAGTCATCACCAAAGATCCGATGACAATGCACACAAACTGCATTAATAAGGTACTTAGCAACCTCAAACGTCGGGGTAAAGTCAACAATGACACATTGAGGAGGGTACTGTTGTGATTCCGTGTCAGCCTGTGCTTGCAACAGCTGAGTCTGAGGAATCTGAGGAAGAGGTGGAGGAGGCATTTGAAGGGCCATCAGGGGCAGAGGGAGGCTCTGATGAATTACAGGACTCACAGTTTGATGCAGAGCCTGGGCCCTCCAGTCATGTTCCTGATGAAGCTCAGCTGTGTGAGGAGCATGAGTCAGACCCGGAAGACCCACACTTCATGGACTTGCTAATTGACGCCCACACACATCGTCAATTAGTGAGAGTAAATCAACAGCAGTCAATGCGGCACCTCCAGAGTAAAAAGAGAAGGCAATGAGAGGCAACGCCTTGGGACTGCTGAATAAAGGGAGGAGGTGTGGGCAGTGCTGGTTGCTGAAGGCAGCTGTTTGCAAAGTGCTTCTTGGAATCCTGGTCTGTTCATCTTGCTTGTGACTTTTCATCTGATTGCATTGTGTTTCCTTTGGACTTGAGTTTTACTGTTTGTGTTTTGGACTATTTGACAGGTTTGTCAACCATATTAAAAGAGTTTTGTTTTGTTGTAAAGTCTCCAGCCTATTGCATCAGCAGGGGTTTGGTCCTTGTGCCTTTAACAAGGATGGTAATAGGCTAGGATAGAACAGGTATGTCCCAGAGATGCAGCCATGGCTAGGTTTTATGGTCTCCTGAAAGTACACAAAGAGGGGGTCCTCCTATGACCTATTGTGTCCTTCAGGGGCACACCCACTTCGGGACTAGCCAAATGGCTTAGCAGTCACATCAGTCACCTGGTCAATAACAATGAGACCACTGTGAAATCAAATGAGGAGTTTCTAGAGAAAATAATATCCCTAAGGATAGAGAAAAGTGAGGTAATGATATCATTTGACATTACCTCACTTTTTACCTCTATCCCTCACGATCTAGTGGTCACGGCAATAAGGGCCTCCTACAAGAGGGGCCGGAACAACATAAGGACTCCAATCATACCAATGATTTGATACAGTTGCTAATCTTGTGCCTGAAGACATACTTCACCTTTTGGGGCATGGTATACAAACAAATAAAAGGGACGCCAATGGGATCCCCCATTTCAGGCATTATTGCTGAGGCAGTTTTCCAGCGGCTCGAGGCAATAGTGATGTATAGGTACCACCCAAAATTCTGGGCGCATTATATAGATGATACCTTTGTGATCATTAAAAGACAGGATAGCGCCAAATTCTTGGAGGAACTGAACTCAGTATATCCACACATCTGCTTCACAGCAAAAGAAGAGACCCAAGGCAATCTTGCCTTTCTGGATGTACTGATCAGCCAATGCCCCAATGGCACATTGTGCACATCTGTATACCGTAAACCCACCCATACGGATAGAATGCTACATTATAGTAGCAATCACCCAGTATCACATAAAATCAGCTGTATCCAGACGCTGTTTAAACAGGTCAATTCCCATTGTAGCACAGGCAGAGCCAAAGTTGAGGAGAAAAAGCATATCCATCACATCTTTAGGCACAATGGCTATCCCATGGGGTTTGTAAGACAGCATAGTAGACCACATCGGAATCACAGGGACTCATGCTCCAATGTGACAGCAACGCCGGCCACACGGACAACCTTCCTTTACATTCATGGTGTCTCCGAAGCCATGGCATGGCTGTTGGCCCCCTACAATGTGAGCATTGCTCATAGGCCCGAGCAGTCCCTAAGGTCCAAGATCATGCATCCAAAAGAGCCACTCCCCAACGGTCAAAGATCTTCTGTAGTTTACAGAATCAATTGCAAGGACTGTACTAGCAATTACGTTGGGGAAACTAGTAAAAGGTTGAGGACCAGGGTCCATGAACATGAACTGGCTATTAGAAGGCAGGAGCAATGCTCACAAGTGTGGGCCCATATGTCCAGCTCTGGCCACACGTTCGATCTAGCTAACGCAGAGGTTATAGCTCGTGAGACTACCAAGAGTGGCCACCTACTCAAGGAAGCCTGGCTCTCTGATGAAAATTCCATCAACCAGCATATCGATCTTTTGCCGGCTTATCAGACTCTTAGGGGAGGGGAAAGACAGCACCATGTTCTGCTGAGAAGACACTCTTCCTTCACAGGATTGGGGTGGTAGAATGATGGATGAGATGGGCACGATCCCTAAGGAGGACAATGACCTGGTTAAAGGGAAAAACCAGAGACCAAAACAATGGGACAGCATCATGCATAATTGGGACGATGGCTCTACAGGTGAGACGATCACAACTCCCATGGGTGGAGATGATGGACCAAATGGCCCTAAGCTGGGGATGGATGGGCAGAGGCTATCTGGAAGGAGCAGAAGGGAGGGAGAAGACGCAGATCAGGAATGCGAGAACAGCTGCTTTTTGCAAGACTGGGGTGGAGGAATTATGGGGGAGACAACAACAGCCTTGGGGTAGGGGAGGATAATGGCCCTGGGAGGGAGGGAGACTGGGCATAGGGACCGGTTGACAGCCACCCTCCAAGTGCTTGCACATGCTCTAAAAGAGCACTTGAGGATCGTAAAACAACTAGCGGAGCCAAGGACAGTTTGCCTGATGCGGAACAACTCTGCATGGTACAGATTAATACAATCAACAGGCCAATGATGCGCTCAAGGAGCCAGGTGCAGAGGCAGGAGGTTATATGAGCTACCTTCCAGATTTCCTTTTACTCCAACTCTGATGACGTTGGTAGTTTGGCCAGATGAAAGCTTAGTGACTCTTTTTAACCACAGGCTTGTTTATATTAAACAGTCTGGTTTCTTATATCCTGGTGTTCGTTTTTCTTTCTTATTTTGTTAACACACACACACACACACACACACACACACACACACACACACATGTATGTCTTTTAAAATACTAAAAATGCGAATCCTGGGCATTATCTTAACCATACGCCCCAGCACACCCTTAGGTCCAAGGTTATGCATCCAAAAGAACCACTCCCCAATGGTCAAAGATCGTCTGTGGTTTACAGAATCAGTTGCAAAGACTGTGTGAGCAATTACGTTGAGGAAACTACTAAAAGGCTGAGGACCAGGGTCCATGAACATGAATTGGCTATAAGAAGGCAGGAGCAACGTTCACAAGTGTGGGCCCATATGTCCAGCTCTGGCCACACATTCAATCTAGCTAACACAGAGGTTATAGCTCATGAGACTACCAAGGGTGGCCGCCTACTCAAGGAAGCCTGGCTTTCTAATGAAAATTCCATCAACCGGCATATAGATCTTTTGCTGGCTTACCAGACTCTTAGGAGATGGGAAAAACAGTGCCATGGCCTGCTGAGAAGACATTTAACTCTTCCTTGACAGGATTGGGGCAGTAAAATGATGGTTGAGATGGGCACAATCTCTAAGGAAGACGATGACAGCGTTTTGCATAATTGGGACAATGGCTCTATAGGTGAGATGACCATGACTCCCATGGACCGAGATGATGGACCAAACAGCCCTAAGCCAGGGACGGACGCACTTAGGCGATCTGGAAGAAGGGGGAGGGAAGGGGAAGACAGAGAGCAGGAATGCCGGAACAGCTGCTTGTTGCAGGACTGGAGCAGAGGAATTACGACAATGGCCTTGGAGGTGGGGGAGGATAATGGCCCTGGGAGGGAGGGAGATTGGGCACAGGGACAGATTGACAGCCGCCCTCCAAGTGCTTGCACATGCTCTAAAAGAGTACTTGAGGATCGTAAAACAACCAGTGGAGCCAAGGACAGTTTGCCTGATGCGGAACAATTCGGCGTGATACGGATTAATACAATCAACAGGCCGATGACGCGCTCAAGGACCCAGAGGCTATATGAGCTGCCTTCCCGATCGCCTTCTATTCTAACTCTGATAAAGGGGTGGTTAACTGACGAGAGCAGAATGAGCTCGAAATGGCCATCTTAGTCTCCCAATTTAATTCTTTAATTCTTTGTCAGAAAAATAAATTTGGATTTGTAATGTTTCGCAGTTGCGACTTGAGCCTGCTTAACGCCCCTAGTTGGGGGCTGCAAGGCAAAAGAGATTGTAAAAAGTAAAACTGCAGTATAGCAGTTAAAAAATGTCAAGGTGTAATCAATTAGACATCTGTCTGAAAAACTTCCTGCATATACTCCCTTGACTCAGCTGGCAAAGAGGGAGGAGAGCCTGTGGCTTGGTGGTTAAATCACTGCCTAGTATGTAAACTGCCCAGGTTCAAATCCCATAAAGGGTGTGGCTAACTGACGAGAGCAGAATGAGCTCAAAATGGCCATCTTAGTCTCCCAATTTAATTTTTTAATTCTTTGTCAGAAAAAGAAATTTGGATATATATAATATATGATTATATATTATAATTTAGGTCAATATATAACATGCATGGGTATGTACACATGTGTGTCAAATTATTTTCGCCTTTTATGTTGGGAGTAGGAATGCTAGCCTACAAAGTTGAATTTGACTACATGGAACCGAGGGGGTTATTTTAAAACTTGCCTTCCACAGCTGGGTTCAGAATGCATAGTCAGAAAAGTTAATAAGCAGTGTCTGGCATGATGATTTCATGCATAAAAGTCAAATGAAATAGATTTTCTTAGATAGATGGAAATTAGTGCCAGGTAGAAAATGAAGATGTGAAATTGGAATTTGACATTTAAATGAGAAGGAATTTGACAGCATCTTGGATAAAATGACAAGTCATCTGTCTTCATAGTATACGGCAGAAATTGGTCATCAATTTGGATCAGGATGATGCTTCTCTTTTCTGCCCCTTGCTGGGGAAATTGAAGCCCAAGGTACATGGGGGATTTCCATTTCTTTCAAGCATCTATGCCAGAGGCACATCATATTATTCAATATTCCATTGGATTGTTCTGGTGTGTTTGCCTTGTGTAAGTGACACAAATATTTCAATCTTAATTTGTCAATAAGATGTTGGAGGGGAATCTACTTAAAGCTTTTCTAGCCTGGGAACAGCATACGATGCTGGCATAAGGACAGGTACAGCTAACCAAACCAGGCCACTTTTTAATTGAAAATAAACATACCTCAGAACAAAATGAATTCTGCGTATTTTTAAGCTAACTCAAGGGTATTAATACTTTTGAATTTTTAAAATTAACTCAGTATTTGTCCTTGCATAATCTTTACAATGAATGGAAATAACACTCTACATAAAATAGGGGAGAATTTCATAGGACCAAGAAAGAGAAATGTCTACATATATAATGAAAAAATACACTGTGAGAAGTAGTTTCAATAGGAACTGATTTCAGTAGAAATATTAGTCAGTTTTCATTTCAGTAGTTATTGGTATCTCACAAATCAAATAAACAGCCTTGCAAATGACTGGGGTAATATCCTCAGAAGTCATATGGGATTCTAGGAAGTGGATAGGATTCTTGGTATCACAGCTCCCATCATCTCTGGAATGGAGTCAGCACAGCTGTTTTGAGAAGATAGTTGAAGTATATACAATTCAATTCAGATTATTTTTGTGGTTGTCTCATTGGTTGAGGGAGTGATGTCATTTTCTTGAAGGCAGTGGTATACATCAGGGGTGTCAAACTGCCAACCTGTGGGCCGTATGCATCATGCCGAAACTGTGCCCGCCTCATTGCCGGCAATGGAAAAAAGTCGTGATACGTCGTGACATGTCACATAACATTGCAAGTTTGACACCCCTGGTATACATCATCCACCCTGTCTCCTTCTTTGTGGAAGATTTTAAAGAAGGTGGTTATGATTCATATCATAGAGGAGCTAAGTGAGATAACATCAGCAATTTTAATGATATATCCCCATTTCAAATGAAGTTAGAGGTTCAATGTTCTGAATCAAGGGACTGGATAGGAAAAAGTAGTTAAAACTGAGCCCTAGACATATTGTTTGTATCAATATGTTTTTTTCCCAATTCCAACTTTCAGTTCTGAATGTAGGTCAAGTCAGGTTGCAGGTCTTCTTGAACTGGGAAGCCCTTACAACAGAAACATAGGATTACCTTTTAAGTAAGTTCAGAAAATACAACTTGTTTGAAATGCAGCAGCAAAGCTGCTAGCAGATATTAAACAACTCAGTAGTGTAACAATGAAATGAGGATAGCGCACTAGGTACCAGAAGGTTACCAAACTGCCAGTATATATAGTACCTATTTATAGTACCTTATAAAGACTTGATGAAAGTTAGCCCAGAAGGAAATATTAAAAAGGGCAGAAAAATATATTTTTCCTCAAAAGGACTTTTTAAAACCAAACTTGGCCCCAAATCTATCTCTCTGTCCCAAGCAAGAGCCAGGCCCATACAAATGCAAATGTAAAACCATCAGAAAGTTGGAGCTAGAGCAATCAAGAAGACAAAAGAGAAGATCTGCATACCCCACCCAAACTCTAGGAGTCAGCCCCATCACCTGGGAAGCAGGATATGATAATAGAATTAAACCACAGATATCAAGCCCTAGACAAACACTCAGAAACAGCCTCAAGGTTCATGCCACAGGAACAGGAAACTATTCCAAACAAGGCTAGAGGGGGTATAAAAGCCTACTGCCCCATGTGCTCTTTCTCTTTGCCTTCCCCTTCTCTCTCCTCTGCACTTTCCTGAAGAACCATCTTTCTGCAATAAACTGTAACCTTCTTCCCAAAGCAGTCACCATGTTTGCTTATTTATTCCTGGCTTGGATGAACCAGGATGAAGACCTCACTTCAAACAATCTGGCGACCTACGAAGGGACTTCCAGCTCACCCAGCCACCGGACCGGGCCCGGAAGAGTCATCACCCAGCCGGCAGCGGACACTTTGATCCATGGGGAAGCCTCCTCGGACCCTGCCCGGTCGGCATCGGGTAGCAAAGGGAGTTTTTGAGTCTTATGCTCGAACAGCTACCAGGAAAGAGGGTAAGTGCCACCAAATTTAAATCTATTAGGTTAAAGGGTCTGGGGGAACGAAAGGAAGAATGCATGAGTGTGTATGTGAGGCATCCTCCTCTTAGAATCAGCTGGAGCTCGCTCCCTCCGTGTGCCCTCTAGCCGCACCCCGACCTGCTGCTAGCTCTAGTAGAGCCGTGACCGGTGGAATTCGGGAAAGCAAGGGGGGGCACCGGAGCGTGAGACCTTCTGGTGAGAGAGGAGGACCGAGCGGGCAGAGAAAGAGAGAGAAAACTCTATTCTGGGCAAGCCAGGACCCCTTCTGCCAGTAAATATTAAAGCAGTAGCCCCGAGCAGAGGTGGCCGCTCACCTCCGAGAATCTGTATTGGGAAAGAAGTCTCGCAAGGAGACTTCGACTGTATTAGGAGAAAGAAGTCTCGCAAGGAGACTTCGACTGTTAGTGCCCTTTAACATTGAAAGGAAAATCCCATTATAAAAGAATGGGGAGTTCCAATTCAAGGGCTGAAGTGGGTTTAAAACCCCGTTATAAAAGGTTGGGGAGTTCCAATTCAAGGGCCGAAGTGGGTTTCCCAGTTGAGAGCTTGCTCGAAGCCTGGGACAGGAATCAGCTTCCTGTCTAGGCTGGAATGAAGAAGAAGCGATTAGGGGAATTATGTAGGAAATGGGCTTTGCTTAAAGATGACTGCGGGAGACAAATTTGGCCCGAAGGTGGCACCCTAGAAATCAGAATACTAAAAGAACTTAGGTCAAGGATAGAGCCAACCCAACTACCGTACTGGTATTGCTGGGTCGAACTATCCAGACAGAGGAACCCGACCCAAGTCAACTTGGACCCCCAGCCTCCCTTAGATAACCCTGAACCGACCTTCATGGCCCCCTTGTTGAACAGGCCCATACCCGGGCGACCGAGGGGCCAGACAGGACACATTTTAACCCACACCCCTTTCTCCCCGTCCGATTTGGTTGTTTGGAAAAAGGATACTGCCACCTTTCGTGCGGATCCTCAAACCGTTATAGAGACCATAAAGTCTATTGTAGACACTCACAATTGGATTTTGCTGCTTCTGGTCTTTCCTAGACGCAGAAAGGATCTGTTTAATTGGCAGAACCTGGAAAGCATGGGGGTTGGCCAGAGCACAGAACCTTGTGTTAGGGAAAAGGGAGAGACTGTGTGAAAATGAAATGGAATGAGTGAATGAAAGAATTGGATTTGGGCAACTAGCTGGTAAGGCCCTGTAAGCAAAGCAAAGTTTGGAAAGAAGTCTCACAAGGAGACTTTGACTGTATTAGGAAAGAAGTCTCACAAAGAGACTTCGACTGTGTTTGGAAAGAAGTCTCACAAGGGGACTTCGACTGTGTTAGGAAGAAGTCTCACAAGGAGACTTTGACTGTGTAGTGTATAGAAAAAAATAGACTTTGCTTAGGGCTTTGCTGGGAAACCAATTTGGCTAAATAAAGGTACTAAAAAGGGAAAATAAGAAATAGTTATTCTCCCTCTCTCTATCTCTATCCCTCTCTTCTCTATGCAACCACGTGGTATGTTTAAAATGTGTGCCTTCCCTAACTTGAGTTATCTGAAATTTATGGTGGGAATGACTAGGATGTATAAAACTAAGACTTCTGTTCTCTTGTCTTTGTGTATATATGTTTGTCAAAGTCTGCGTGAGAAGTAAATGTGACTATTAACTGTTTCAAATCCAAAGGAAAAAGAATTTTAAATTCTGCTAGAAATTCTGCTTAAAATAAGCCACAAAAAGGAAATACCTCACTCTGTTTGTCTGGCCAACAAACAGAGTGAAGAAAAAGAATTGTGTTTGTTTGTTTGTTTTCCTCTTTCTCTCTGTGTACGCTCAAGAACAGCCTTAAGTTACCAGGAGGGATTGTTTTAAGTTTATCTGTTGGAAAAGTTTCACTTGCATTTACTGTATGTGTTTTATCTATCCTTTTCCTGAAAAATGTGTGTCTATCTACAAGAGCATTTTGAAGTTCAAGTCTGATTGTGTGGGGAAATAATTTTCTTAAGTTACTTTTCTTATCCTATCACTTACTGGTGAAACTACTTTGAAGCTTTCTGAAACATAAGCATTTCTCAATCTCTAAAATGATGTGGTCTATTTTAGAATAAATGTGCACATATTAAAATATTAGGCTTTTAAAATTATTTGGAGTTTTCAGCATTCTCAAGCTGCCTAGCATTTTTTTTCTTCTCTTCCTTTCAAGTTGCAAGTTCTTGTCCATAATATGTTGCAAATGGTCAAGTTCAAAGGTGAAACATTTCATTTTGTTGTTCCCCATTTGTCTATGTTTAATAACTGCAGTATTAGTGCCCTTTTCAAACTGCCTGCAAGCTACCCCCCTTCCAATTCTTTTCCTATCCTTTGTTCTCCATACCTTTTGTCTGCCTCTCCTGGTAGAGCCCACCCAGAAAGCGGGGGGGGGGAGACCTTGTTCTTGTATCTTTCAGCCCTGAAACCCTCTCGCAAGCCTTTGGAAGCAGAACACACAGACCCAGATGCTGCCTCCATCCATTTGAGCCATGGAATTGAGTTTTGAATCCAGCCATCCACTAAAAAGCCACCATGCAATCTGAGTGGGGAACATCTTTCCAAGTCCTACCATTTACCCAGATGCCTGTGAGAGCTGCAGAAGGAAGGTGGTGCCATGTGAAGCCTCAGAAGAGAAAATTAAGACTGTGGGGGGAGGGTGGAAACTCATTGTAAACTTTTCTTTCTTGCCCCATTTGTATTGTAACAAGCTAGTTGAATGTATTAATGGAGAGATGGCACTTGGGAATAGGTGGGAAAACAAGTACTGAACACCTTGGACTTCTATCTGGTGGGAGGGAAAACTTTTCCAGAATGTTTGTATTGCCTGTTTTGTAGAAATAGCTGCATATGCACACATACACCATTCACACCATTCAGAGTCTATTCCCTCCACCTACCTTCAGTAAAGTTCCCCAGGCTGATTTTTGCTCTATTGCACCAAAGCTTTGTGGGACCAACTTCCAACAGATTCCAAGGGGTAGGGAACTAGGCCCCCTCAGGTGATTTGCAATTCATATGCCCTGACTAAGGAAACAACAGGAAAAATCCCAAACTTCAGCCCTGAATATCTTGCACTGGTGAGCCCAGATTGGGTTTCCTAGAGCTCAGTATGTGCAATTTAAAGAAAAATTTAATAGCCTGGCAATTGGGCATTACAAACCTGGATGCACTGAATTAAGAGCTAAGGCAGGAAACAACCCTTGAAACTGGGCAGCCAGTGGTCATGTACTAAGGAGAACCATGGCTGTGAAGAATTTTGGGAGGTATGCAAACCTGACTGGAAGCTAAAGGTGATATCCAACATTTGAAAATGATTGGACACCCCCTCCCCAGCCCAACCAAGAAATAATCTAGGAACACCCCAACTAAATTGGGTCAACAGCAGCCTGAGGCTAAATTGCAAACACTTGACACACAATGAGGAACCAGCTAGCAACAATCAGGACACAACAATAAAGTAATTAACACCTTTCAGGCAGGATTAGCAAAGAAATTTAACCAACAATAGTCACTGACCAACAAATCAGAAAAGGCAAATTCAAACTCACCAATCAGAAATGATAAAGTTTGTTACCAATCAGAAATGACAAGTTTGGAAACCACAAAAGGGTATAAAAACCCCTATTTAAAGATCACTCTGTCTAGCTAGCCGGGGACTCGAGCTGAATTGTCACTCAACGCTGATCCTCGAAATAAAACCTCTTTCTGGTAGCTGGCTTCACGATCTATTTCTTCTGCACTGCGCTGTCAAGGAGAATCCCGGCTGGAAGAACCGAACGGGGGAATTCCTCCCAACAGACTAAAGAGTTCAGTCTCCCTCATACTTGCAGGACAACGTTTCCCTACTGGATTAGCCCATCCTATGAGGTCTTCTGGGAGTGACTGTTTAGAGCAGGGGCCCCCAACCCCCAGTCTGTAGACCGGTACTGGGCCATGGCATGTCAGTAACTGGGCCGAACAAACAAGCAAAGCCCCATCCATGGGATGCAGGCAGCATACAAAACCATACCCCCTTCAGTCCACGAAAAAACTTCTCTCCACGTAACCAGTCCCTGGTGCCCAAAAGGTTGGGGACCTCTGGTTTAGAGCCACACATTATGACAGAGGTTATAAACAAATCTGCACAGATTGTTTGCTAGGAGCCAAAGTATTTTTTACATTACTCCAGCATTATGAAAGAACCTCTCTTCTGAGGTTTGATTTTTCAGATGCTAAAAGAAGTTCTCTTTGAAGAAGCAGTAGGGTGATAACAATGGTTTCTGGTCACTTTGGATTTTGTCTGATTGTTAGAAACTCTTTAATGTGAAGGTATTGGTGGCAGGGAGTTTGAAAGGACAGTCCTTCATGACAGTTTTATTTAATTAATTTATTTTTATATATGTAAAATATTTATATGGTTATCCAACTCAAGTAATACAACTTTGAGCAGTGTGCAATAAACTAAACACCAAAATACAGAAACAAGATAAATACTCATATTCACTCAAAGTAAATAAAAGCATGTGGCAAAACCTAGTAACAGAAGTCGATACTAAAAAGCTTGCTTGCTTTTTATTTATTAACAATAGGTTCCAATTTGTTTAGTACAATTTTGTGTTTATAACTGTGAATAATTAAAAACATTTATCCTGTGCATTTGCAAACTTAGGGGGAGTCATTTTTGCTGTTGTAAATCTCTCTCTCTCTCTCTCTCTCTCTCTCTCTCTCTCTCTCTCTCTCTCTCTCTCTCTCTCTCTCTCTCTCTCTCTCTCTCTCTCTCTCTCTCTCTGTCTCTCTCTCTCTCCTCTCACCCTCTCACTTCATTCCTGTCCAGGATTACCGAATGAAAAAAAGACTGAGGACACTTCCTCATTCCATCCTTCTGCTAGGTTATGTTTTCAATTTTACTAGCCTACTTCACCACCAATTGTACCAAGAAAGCCAATTTTGTCCACAATCTGTTGAATAGTTTATAATGTTAGCAGAAAAACTTTGTTGACTATACAAATCTTTAGAGAAATGGCTTGTTTGGGATGAGGACTCAAGAATTCAACCACTCAAGATGCTAAGATTTTTTTTGACAACAAAATGAAATCACTCTACATCAACTCCATTCCACAAGAGCAGCTATCTTCATTCATAATCATTTTGTTATAGCCTTCCCCTTTAATTTCATTTCACTGATACTCAACAAGTTCTATATGTTTTTCTTTCATTAATTCATGCTATTTGCCATTTAATTCTTTCACACTCCAAGTCATAATATTCTTTGGAACCTGGAAAATATAGTTCACTTGCAGCAGCTGGGGAAACTATGAGACATAATGAATCACTTCAATTAAATTCAAATAAGGTATGTTTAACATTCAGATGGCCTCATGAAGATTATTAAACTTTACATTTCCAGTACCAATTAACATTGTATAATGGATGTTGATGCATTATACAATGTGTAATTTTTAAAATGGTATATTTGTAAGGCATTAGGGCAGAAAATAGATGTAGGTGTATTTGTGTTGAGTTTTTTTCTCTCCACTCCTACCTCACCCCTTTAGAAATATTCTTGGAGTCAGGCTCAGAATTTGAATTTATGGTTTAGACAAGGAAGCATGATATCAATTCTCTGTTGCTTATAAGGAGTGTTTTGCTATGGATTGTGTACAAAAAAAATACCCATGAAAATCTACATTATCCTGAAAGCAAAATCTTTCTCATCTGTGTGTGTGTGTGTGGGGGGGGGGAAATAAACACATAAATAAAATAATGATGTTCAAATATTGGCTCACAATCAACAGCAGTGGCAGAGAAACATTGCCTTCCCAACTTGTCCTTCCCACATGTAGTAACTGCTGTGTGACATTGGTAGTTTGCTTATGCTGATGCAGAATATTTATCTGCCTGGCCAATTGGCTTTTTTCACATCTCTCATGCATCTACTGAGTACTCAAACTCTTGTTTTCATTGAGCAGGAGATGTTCCATGGAAGTTGTTTTTTTTTTCTCTCATAAATGTCATTCAGAATTTATTGACTTGGACAAGACAACTAATTTGCTTGAAGTCTGGTGATGGTCCGATCATTATGGGAAGAACTTAGGTGATCATGATTGCCTATAAACAATAGATAAATGTCACGACAAATTCAGTCTGCAAGCCTGTTTGCAGTAATTAACAGGTGTGAATTGCTGTTTGCTGGTACAAACCTCCCACTGTGCAAGCCTTTGTTAGCTTTCAGCTGCTTCTTTGCCACATTATTTTAGCTTCAAAAGAAAAGAATCTCATCCTACTGTTGTCCCTTAAGTATGCTAATTATTTGCACAATTATCATTTTAAAATCAATTGAAAGGGGGCAGTGAAACTCTTTTTCTTTGAAAAATATCAAGCATTAAGTTTAAGGTAACCTTGTTATTATGTAATGGATAATCCATGGATCATTGGCTCCATGCAGTTCTCCAGGGCACTGAGAAAGAGTAGAGATGGGGGACTTTCAGTGGCTGAATTTGGCTTTTAGGAAACAATAGGTGCAGTTTGTATCTTAGGAGTCCCGCTCCCCTTTCCACTCTCACAAGGAACCTGTGAGATGAAAGGCTGGCAATGATTTAGAAATTGGAATGCTCTGTATCCCAAAATAATAGCAACAGCACTTAGGCTTATATACCCCTCCACAATGCTTCATAGCACTCTCTAAGTGGTTTGAAAATGACAACATATTGCCCCCAACAATCTGGGATCCTCATTTTACTGACCTCGGAAAGATGGACGGTTAAGTCAACTTTGAGCTGGTCAGCACTGAACTCCTGGTAGTGGACAGAGTTTGCCTGCAATACTGCAGTCTAACCACTATGCCACCAAGGCTCATAATAATGAGTTATAATGTCTAAAATTAGAGAAAAATCTTGAAAGCTGAGCATATTTGGGATTGAATGGGAAGGCTCTCTGGGAGAATATGATATTATTCTAGTTGTTTGTACCCTTATTGGAACTATGCCAATGGCTCTGACTCTATTAGTTTCTGAAAATCTGTTTTTTTCCATGGGATTGGGCCGGGAGTCAAATGCCTCCTGAGTGGCAGAAGGGGTATCTGCTTAACCCTGACTGAATGTTGTATGGTATGTGAACTATATATTTTGGGTTTTTAAAATTTTTCTATGATTTACTTTTTTTATCTGTAATCATTCTTTTTTGTTTGGTTGGTTAGCTTTTATTTGATATAAGCAGCCCATAGTCACCCAGTTTTTAATTGGAGGTGCTGTGAAGTGATGCTGCTTAGGGAATGGTCAGATAAGAGACAACATAGCCCACAGATGGATAGTGGTTAGAGCAAGAGCCTCAGAAAGACCCTCTCTTGTTTCTTGGTGTCTAAAGGAGATTGAAGGAGAATTGTAATAATAGATTTGCAACATTTTATTAATGTAGCTTCAGTATAAAATAAATTTGTCATATCTGTTCATGTTTCCTGTCTGGTCTATTGGTGAGGCTGATATAATTTCCCAAGTTGGTTGCCTATATAAATCTTCTAATAAAATTAATAAATGAACAAGTAAATCATTGTGCTATACTTCAGTGTTTCTCAACCTTCTTTTTGCTCATGGACGTTTTCCAGCCTTGTTTTAGTCTGATCAGGTCTCATTGCCAAAAATTGTTATAGGATTGTAACTGGTGCATTTCTTGGGATCTACAAGACAGTGTTAGTGATATAAGATACTTTGCTTTTTTGTTGTTCCCTTGGCATGGTGCCATGGCTCTCCTGTTACATATTTCTCACTTGTATCCCCCTTGAAATGTCATACAGCTTATGGCTTCAAGTTGAGAACCATTGCCATAGTTCCATAGTTCTTTATTAGCAGCAATAGATGAAGGTAATTTCTGGAGTCAATTCAGGATATTGCTATTATCTTTAAAGATTACCATCTATCACCCACATGAGACCAATCTCTGTGTCAAGATACTTATGAGGAAGCCCTACTCTTAAAGATCAAGTATTCTCAGTGGTTTTGTCTTACCAAATTTCATGTGTGATTGAAATGTCTCTGTCTGATGGATGCTCTTTTTATTAATTGGTGTTTGATTTTAGATGTTATGGACCTGTTGTAGCAATATGAAATAAAATGTTGAAAAACAACTGAAGCATGCAATTTAAAAAAAAATGCAAGAAAGATAAAATTTAAATGTAAAAAGATTAAGGTAGAATATGGCTAATCATAATCCTCATCATGATCCTCATCATCAACACCTCCATTATCATCACTCTATGTTTCATGAATCTTTTCTAAAGACACCTCACCGGCAATAGTATTCACTATGAGCCCAGGGTGATATTCATTATGGAACATTTATTGGACAAAAAGAACGATGATTAATTTTCAGGTTATGTACTCATTAAAATGTAAAATAAAATGACATGAATACATTACCATCCAGTACATGCAGCATGTACGTATTAGGTCATATAATGCAGGTTAGGACAATATGACACACCAGATACAAATTGGAAATAAGAAAAGTTCTTATGTTATTGTTACCTCAGATAAGACTGTTTGGATAACAAATAAAGAAAAAGGAGGGGGGGGCAATAGAAGGAAGGGAGTGAGAAAGAAGGAACAATGGACAAGATATTTGATGATAAACTTCAACTAATTTTGATAGGAAAACTAGATTAAAATTAACACTGATCTTCCCAGTCCATATCATCCTCGTATTTTTGCTTTATCAGACTTCTATAGAAAAAGATTCTTTAGGTCTAATTATCTGTAATATGCAATACTAGACAGTTTAATGATTTGCCAGGGTATCTTCTGATTCGCTTCATGTACACACTGATAAATCTTCTCCCTTGATGCTATCCATTTACTCACTCTCCTAGTGTGGTTCTGCACATCTAGCAAAATCAGGCAAAAGAGGTGGAGGGAAAACTTAATTTCCCCAATGTTTTTCTTTTAATCAATCTCAATAAAGGGAAGTGTAGTAGAACATAAAATCTGAGCTAGACTCTTTCTCTCTGGTGTACTGATTTTCTACATTTTTATTGATTTGTGTGGGAAACTTTCAACTCTGAACCAGACATTTGATATGTCACTTTAACATTTGCAGGACTTACATGTCAACCATGATGTAGCAGTACATTGATGCAGATTTTCTAGATCAGTTATCAGTCTTTAAAAAAAATCAGGGAATTTCTATTTAAATTATAGTAGCTATGCCCAAACTAGGAACCACCCATAAAAACAGAACATACGATATTTATGCAAATTGGTTTGTTTCAGGGAAGGTATATATCTAATTTACAATATTTCATCTATGCATAAATAATACCTTTATATATTTCTTTCTTGATTATTCTCAGTGAAAAAGAAGAACTCATGAATGCCTGAACTAAGAAGTTCATTAATTTAGCAAAAGTGGAAGAGCTACTATATTGAAGCAATTGAGACATTAATCTATGCTGTATATTAAGTTTAACTTCAAACACCATTATTTGTAGGATAAATAAAAAGCACCACTCCTTGTAATTTTACAAAAAAGAGCACCTAAAAATCATCAGTTTTTATATCACTTGGTTTACTACTCTTAAAGCAGTAGTAATTATTGGAGGACATTATGTAGTTATAAATTAGTTAGAAAAAAGTAACCCAGACAAAGCACTTAAAGCAGCTTGCTTGATCTAAATAAGTCCAGAGAAATTCAATTAAGAGGGTTGAAATCCTTTTAAAGGAGAAAATCTTGTAACCTATAAGCTTTGCACTTGTTTGGAGTACATCCTGTAGAATCCTCTAAAATCTAGGGAATTTTTAACTTAGTTGGTTAGGAAAAAAAAAATATATTTATTAGTTGTTTACTGATTAATTAGCAAATTCAGTCACTGATTAAAGCAGATAGGAAGTCATCTTTATATTTTTTTCTAATTACTTTTTTCACTGTTTACTACACAGATTTGTGCATATTTCTGCTACTATGCAATGTCTAATTCTGGAAAAAAATATTGTCATTAACCAACACAAAGGAAATGGACATGCAAATATCCAAAGCTGAATTGACAATATCAAGATAATTAGGAGAAATAAAACAATTTATGGCTAAAACAATATTTAAAAAGAATTTAGCATGCTATGACTTTTAGAAGTTGCATGATGACCTCTGCTATAAGTCTTGAAAGCGATGATCTCATAGGTGTCCCTTTAATTTGTTGGTAAATTTGGCCATCAAATTGGAAGTATATAGTTAAGGAGAGGTTTATGAGATCCATGACCTTGGGTGTTTTGATCTTCGTGTATTCAGTTAAATCATGTGTACTGTGAAGCAATGCAGTCATGGATTCTTTGGCTAATTCTGGATCTATAGATGTGAACAGGGCTGTGACATCAAATGAGACCATGATTTTGCAAAAGAACTAACAATAAAACATTGCAAAAGAACTAACAAAAAGCTTGGGCATCTCAGAAGAGGAAGCCAACACTCCATTGAGTGTCCACTACAGTCACATCCCTTCAAACAATCAGGAATGTGACTGTAGATGAGGATGAAATCATGGTCCCATTTAATGTCACAGCCCTGTTCACATCTATAGATCCAGAAGATGACACCTTCACCATAATAAAAAGGACCCATTAGAGAACACCCACAGAACCATCAATAACATTTTTAAAGGAATCCAGTTCACTAGAGAACAAGAAAACAACTCACTACCTTTCCTGGACATTGTGATCAGCAGAGGCCACAACGGCAAAGTAGAAACACAAGTCTACAGAAAAAACAACCACCAACCAGGTGCTCCTTTACCAAAGCAACAACCCAACCTCCCACAAGAGAAAATGCATAAGGACTTTATTTAAATGAGTCCAAACAGCAGAAAAAGGAAATGGAGTATCTATCCAGTACATTCCAACAAAATGGATACTCACACAGTTTCATCAAAAAATCTTTAACCACTCAACCAACACAACCAGCACAACCAACACAAACCTTAAAAACAATTACACTGCCATACATCAATAATATCTCAGAAACCGCAAATAGGCATGGAATCAGCATAGCATACAAGCCAACTGAAGCCTTTCAAAACATTCTAAACAAACCAAAAGACCCAGCAACCCCAGAAGAAAAAATAGGAGTCATTTACAACATACAGTGTAAAATCTGCAATAATCACTATGTAGGACAAACAGGCAGAAGACTGGCAGAATGCATCCATGAACACAAACTGGCAGTCAAAAAGCATGACGAAAATTCTTTAATTTCACAACATATATTCAGATTTAACCATAGTTTCAATTGGGAAAATGTGACAATCCTAGATCAGGCCAAATCCAAAAATGCCAGGGAATTTCTAGAAGCCTGGCACTCTGACAAATCCATCCATTAACACATAGACATTAACAACATCTATACATTATGTGAAGGAGACAATTAACCTTCCCCAAAGAGAAAAAGACCCCAGCACTTCTCCACCACTAATCAGCACTCAGATCAGCATAGATTAGCTCCAAGGTCACCTTCAGTCCAACAATCCAGCAAGCAATACCCCAGTCCAGAAACTGCCAAAGAGCCATTAGTAAACAGCCCAACCAAAGAATCCCTAAGACTGCCCCAACCAGAATATAAACCAGCAAACCGAACTCCTTACTAGCACTGATGATGTTACCTACTTAGGGTAATGAAACATCTGCAAGAAAACAAGCAAGCTCAGAGAGCACCAAGGACCCCTTTAAATGGTAGCATAAAATTCAAATAAATATTGATAAATAAAGCAATACCATTATGGAGAAGTGATTTGAAGGTTATACGCTTCACTTATAGGTCCCTGTTAAAACTGTGAAGAGTATAATATAATAACTGACAAGGCATGCACACAATAAGACATTAGCACAACGAGGAGTTGGGGAATAAATTAATATCCCAAAAGTGCTTTTTCAAAAGGCAACTGGACATTCTTGGTGGTTTTTTTTTCTTTGAATAAGTTTTGCTTTTCCTCTAAGAAGCTTCTTGGATATGAAGCAAAACATTTTCAAGCAAAAATAAATAAATAAATAAATAAATAAATAAATAAATAATCAAAGAAAGTCCAGTTGCCTTTTGAAAAAGCACTTTTTGGACAACCATAACCTGGATGATTGAGAATCTCCATAGACCTTAAACCAGAGAGCCCCAACTTTTTGGGCACCAGGGACCAGTTCTGTGGAGAGAAATTTTTCCACGGACCAGAGGGGGCATGGCTTTGTGTGCTGCCTGATCCCACAGATGGGGCTTTGCTTGTTTGTGTGGCCCAGTTGCTGGCATGCTGCAGCCCGGTACCAGTCCGTGGACCGGGGGTTGGGGACCCCTGCCTTAAGCAGCTGATACTGAGCCTGAGCCATTTCTGGCTACCTATATTCAGGCAGGTCCAAATGCTTTTAATTAGTCTTTGTCTGATTTTACATGCTGCCATGCATAAGCAGGCTACCTTGTGTATCATTTCAGGATTAATATCCTAAAGCAGAAATTGTACCAATTGCTGGCTGGCAAATTTTGTTTTGCTGGTCAAGAGAGTGGCAATATAATTTTGTATGTAGATCTGGCCAATATTCACTTATTTTTGGAAGTATTTACTTTGGGATGATTTGCGTGTTATTTTCCCCCTCTCTGTCTTTTTTTTTTTGTACATTTTTCTAATATACCAATTGTGATATACCTTAGGACTATGGTGGTCTTTAAAAGGGCAGTTCATTTTGTTAGATAACCAGCTAAGGCAGTGACTTCTTCACATGCCAGAAGCTATGGTTCAGAAGGTAGATCTGTAGTCAAGACATATTGGTCCACTTTGATTTCCCTGAGCAGAGCAGTGCAAGTCCATGAGACAAAGCAGGTCTTCAAGATGGATTACCTTCTCTTTCCCTCTCTCCCTCTCTCTCTCTTCCTCCCTCCCTCCCTCCCTCTCTTCCTCCATCCCTCCCCGCCCTTCAAGTCAGTGCTGACTCCTGGTGATTGCCTGGACAAGTCCTTTCAGTTTCCTTGGTAAGACTTTCAGAAATGGTTTGTACTACTTCCTTCCTAGAGTTAAAGAGAAATGAGTGGCTCAAGGTCATCCAGCTGACTTCATGTCTAAGGTAAAACTAAAACTCATAGTTTCCAGTTTCTAGCCAGTTACCTCAATCATTACACTAAATTGGCTCTCACATACAATATATATATTCTGTAATATCTAAAAAACCTCCTTTATTTTTTTACATCACCATCACCTCCAATATACATTGTGTATCCCTGTGTATTAAGGGATATACACCTTTAATCAACTGAAGTCTTGCTAACATGTTAAAAAGTTACTATGAATGAGCTACTATTTATTCTATTCCTAATATAAATGATTTCACTTTTATTTTTTCCACTCACTAGTCTGAAAGCTGCAAACAGTGCAAACAGAATTATTTAAAATTCTGGTGGTTAATTTTTTCAAATTCAGGTTTGCTTGCTTTGTCATGTGCTAGCCAAAATAATAAGAAGGAGCCTTGATGGATGAGGCTAAAGGCTCAACTATTTAAATATTCTAGGCCACACAGTAGTCAACTCAATGTTGTTTGTGTGTTGGGATGGTCAAGACAGTAAAAACAATATTGCTATATAAGTTCTATCATTTTTGTATGTACCTTGACACACATATAGAAAACTGGTTGGGCTTGCATTTCAGTGCCATTTCTGTTACCTTGCCTATTTCTTTCTGAAACAGAACAGAAGAATTATTCATCTTCTTATTCTCCAATAACTGCAAAGGATGTCTCTATTCTGTATAAATTTATCATTTTCTTTTAAAGCCGTCCAAAATAGTGTTTTTTTTAATATTTGGTATTAAAAATTCCATAATTTGAGCAATATTTAATCCTGAAATGTTTGATTTTGGTTTGTTACCATAAAATCTAAACATAAGAATATCATGACAGAATGATGGACAATGCAGCACAGCTTTATAACAGGCAGGGATGGACTCCTGCAGGTCAGCAAATCTTTGAGAAATGCATGAATGTAGCTTATTGTATGCTTGTGATGTATTGATAGATAAAATGTATATGATGAAGCAAATAGATATCAGTGAGAGGACACTTTCTGTGACTATGCAATTGAAGTGTGGTTGATGAATCAATAAAAGATATACATTAGAGAAACCATGGAACTTCTAGTGAGTGAATGGTTCAACTAGAAGAAGACATGAATGTGGTATATTCCACTTGTTTGTATAAAATATTTTTTTCAATAAATGTGCTAGGGATGTCCAGGTGACAGAGGTGTGCTGACTGGGGACATGAATATGTGTGTACTTTTGTATACAGATGATGTCAGGTTAATGGATAAAAACCCAAATGGTTTGTGGCAAATGTTGCATAAACTGTATGAAGCAGTGTGAAGTATGGCTCTGAAAATTAATGTATCATGGTGCAAGATAGCTGTATGGAATGAAAAATTGCAAATTATAAAGAATGAAAAAGATAGATAGAAACTGTTTATCTAGATAGAGTGTTTGATAAAATAAAAAATGTGGGTGGATGGAGTCCAAATACTAATAGAAAAATAGTGGCCTGCAACAGGGAAGTAATGTTCTTCAAAAGAACATTCTTGATTCATAGAATCATAGGATTGGAAGGAACTTGGAGGTCTTCTAGTCCAACACCCTGCCTGAGACAGGACTACTCATACTATCTCAGACAAATTATCCCCATCTGTTCTTGAAAACCTCTAGCAATGGAGCAGCCACAACTCCAGGAAGAAAGATGTTCCACTGATTAATAGTTTCACTGTATGGAAATTTCTCCTTGTTTCCAGACTGGATCTCTCTCTAATGAGTTTCCATCCATTGCCTCTTGTCCTATCCTCAGATGCTAAGGAGAATAAGTTAACATCCTCTTTGCTATATACAAGAATGTGCTTCTGCTCATTTTCTTGTATGGAAAAATCAAGAAAAATATAGAAGTGAATTTAAATGCAATTGGAAATGGGTTGCTTAAGATGTGTGTGATGAAATAAATGAAACAGCATCAAAAATAAAGAATACCAAATTAATGAAATTGAATAAGGTGAATTAACAATGTGTAAGAAGTATATTGAGAGGATTTGGTTATATGGATAGAATTAATGCGGTTGAAACCACAAAATGAAAGTATGAAAGAAGAATGAATAGGTTGAGAAGGAGAAGACCAAGAAAGTTATGACTGAATCACATTTATGAGAAACTCAAAACGTTAATGACCAAAAATCAGTTTATAAAGTGATATATAGTTGTGGAGGTAAGGATAGTTTGGAAGAAAAGATATAGAAGGTCACAGTGAATAGTGTTCATGTAATCTAGATTAGCTGCATGTCCTCCCCCCCCCTCATTTTATGCCTTTAATATATTTATCATTATTTTTACTCCCTTTCTGGGCTTTCTCCAAAAGAGAATATTTTGATGAGTTTGTATGCTTATCAAAATGACTGAGATAGAAAATACTTCTCTATCTCTATTTTTCAAGCTATGAGGCATTTCATATATCTCTACCAGGCCCCCATATTTTTCTTAAGGTTAAGACTTAGCTATACTTAAAGGAGAGTCACTGAATTCAGTGGGAGTCTTTATTTGTGGAAGATAAAGCACCAATGGCATCTTCAATTTCAAAGTTGCATTAAACCTTCAGTTGCTCTTAGATGGATAGTCATAGGTTTATATCATTAGACAGTTCCCATAGACAACTGGCTGGGAACAGAATGCTTGATTACAAGCATTTTTAGTTTGTTCTACTACAAATCAGATTTGTATGTTCAAAGCATCTATACTATGCATAAGCCTGGATGCAGCTCTCAAGGTTTTTCATATTCACATTTACATTCTGGAACTAAATGATCTCTGGGGCACTGGTAATCTATTGAAGCAGAGGCATTCATCTGTTTGAAGGTTTTTGTCAAAATGAAGAAAGCAACATTGCACTGTTGAGATGCAAGCTCCACTCCACTGATATTAGAGGTTTAATATCATGATATGCATACGAAAAAGGGTAAAGCTTGCATCAGAACAACATGCCAATGCTTTTGTCATTTCCCCCCACTTTTCCCTCCCACCCCCAAAAGGCCACTATTAACTAGATTCATCCAATAAAGAAAATGCATGTTGCATTCATAGTTTTAATATGTATGGTAGCAATATTAATATCTAAGAATGTTAGAAATATGAACAGCTGCTGGTCAGTAATTTAATTCAGGTTCAGTGTAGAATTTTTGGTTGGCTTCTGTATATGTCTGAGTGGAAATACAGAGTATCAAATAAATAAACCAGATGGTCCTTAACTAGCTATTCTTATCTTTCATCAGTGATTATTACAATGCATAATACAAGTGCTTCTTTGGAAAAATCACTAGCTGGTGCAAAATACCCCAACTTGAATCAGTTTGATAGACATCACTTTGATAAACATTTTCAACATCTTTGGGAACCTACCTATGGTCCTATTTCATCTTTGGATACTACTTGCTAAGTCACCATTTTAACTTGGAAAAACAATGGGCATCAGAAAAAGACCATTTTCATCCCATAAGAAATTCACTCCAATAAATTGATAACCATTTTATCTTTTAAACTTAAGAAGGTTTTAAAAACTTATTTTATTATATATCATTAAGTCTGGAATTTGGTTTCTTCCAATTAAATTAATAATAACATAATAATTATTTAAAATAATATATGAATTATTGATTTTTTCTAAATTCTGTGAGACTGTTTATTTATACTGAAAGCTAATTAGGAAGACTTCATTTTTGATAGACCTAAGAAACAAATATAGATTTTATATATATATGTATGTGTGTGTGTATATAAGATCATAAGAATCTCGCTTCCTGGTATTCAGGATGCTGCTTATAAGTGCTATGCACTTAGAGCTCAGAGCATTGTTAGAGACCCCACACACCCACTTCATGGTCTGTTTCTGTTGCTCCCCTCTGAGAGGAGGTTTTGAAGTATTTCTAGCAGGACTATCTGATTCTGTAATAGCTTTGTTCCCTATGCCATCCGTCTGGTAAACTTGCAAGATTTGTTTTCCTCGCCATGCACAAGTATCTATAATCCAACTAGACTGTGCTGTTTCTCGTTTCGACGAAGTCCCATTCGTCATCTTCAGGCTGGTGTTTTCAGCTTCGTGCTTTGAGCAGCAATGTGTGGTCTTAGCTGTTTCTTCCTTTTAACTGCCAGTGGGGGTATTAACTGATTGGGTGGGAGCTTGGCTGTGTTCTGATTGGGTGGAGGTGTGTTCTGAATGGTTAGGGGCTTGGCTGTGCTCTGATTGGCTGGGGGAGTGTTCTGTTTGTTTGTGCTCAGGTTAGTCTGAGTTGCAGAGGGGTTTAAGATTTTGGGCTGCCTTGCTATTTTTTGGCTTCGCATTCGTGGTCGTGCCTCCTCTTCATGGTGGGTGTCAGTTTGCTTCATGTATGGATTGGAGGGTTTTAAAGTGGCTAATGATGCAGCTGTGGTCTGGCTTCTGGTTTGTGGTCGTGCCTCGTCATCGGTGTGGCTTTGAGTTTGTTTTTTGCGTGGATGTGTGGTGGTGACCTCCTGTGTGGTTTTTGTGAGTGTGGGTCTGGTATCATTTTTTGTGTTAGGGAGTCGTTTGTCAATAAGGGCGGGTTTCCAAATGGCTGGTAGGCGGGAGGTATCATCTCGCTTGTTCCTGCTGTGTGGGCGTTTTTCTATTTATACAAACAGAACACTCCCCTAGCCAATCAGAGCACAGCCAAGCCCCTAACCATTCAGAACACACCTCCACCTAATCAGAACACAGCCAAGCTCCCACCCAATCAGTTCATACCCCCACTGGCAGTTAAAAGGAAGAAACAGCTAAGACCACACATTGCTGCTCAAAGCACGAAGCTGAAAACACCAGCCTGAAGATGACGAAATATATATATATATAGGTTGCTAACAAAGAATAAAGAGAGAACTGGTATAGCTATTTCGAGTTCCATTAACTCTCTTCAGCCAGACTTACTCTTCTGAGATTCGAACCTGGGCTTATCTGCATGTTAGGCAGTTGTTATAACCTCTAAACCACAGGCTCTCTCCCACTCTGTTAGCTATCATATATATATCATATATATATCAATCAATATATATTTCTTCTTCCCATATTTGAGCTGATAGGGTGCATCAAAAAAACACTTGTGTGTGTGTGTGTGTGTGATATTTATATAGTAGATTTTGGAGGTGAGAGCTGTATGCAATGAAATTTCACTTTAATGTATGCCAATTAGTGTTGATTCAAAGTGACAAAAAGTTATTTCTTTAAATAGTTTTATTATTTTTTTTACATAATAACCTTAATATTTGGTAAACATCATGTTGTTTGGTTTATATTTAAAAAACAATAACAATTAGTTTCTATAATTCTGTAGTCCACATAATAGCTTTGCTTGATGTTCTCTTTTTCCAAAAATGTTCTCTTTTGCCATCCTTGAATTAATACAGTTCTTATTGTTTGGATAAATAACAATTAAATATAGACATTTTTTTAATATTTCTGCAAATAATATAAAACTTCTTTTCTAACTGATTGTCTTGATTGCCATATCATAGATTTTGTTTAAAATTCTTTTTTAAATTTGTTTTCTCCACAACATTCAAAATATTCTTACTGGTTAAGATTTTCATTACACTTAAGTATTTAAGTCTTTTTCCTCATAGAGGACATTCCAACACTTTTACGTTTCTCATATCTTAAAAAAAGAAAAAAATCAGAAAAGAAAAAGAAATAAGAAGATAGTATACTACTTAAAATACATATCCCTCTTAGACTAATGTACATTTATATCCAGAATTTTTCTTTCTTTTTAACCATATTCAAGCATATGTTTAATCTTTAAGTGTTCCATTTAAATAAATCCAATTATATAATCTTTTGGATCTAATCAAAGGATTTTTATCCATTCAAGGTTTTCTCAAGATCAATTTCACATAAGTATCTAAAACATTTCCTTTATATATAAACAATTCCAACATTTTTTATATTTCTCATGTCAAAAAACAGAACACAGAGGAAAAAAGAAATGAAAAATAATATATTACTTGAGAGGCTCATCCCTCTTAAACTAAAATTCATTTATATCCAAAATCTTTCTATTTCTTTAACCATATTCAAACAGATGTTTAATTTTCAAATATTCCCTCTATAGATCCCATCATCTAATTTCTTGATTCTCACTTTAGCTTTTTTATTTTGCCAGACATCTTTCCTGATCAATATGTCTCTCTGAATCAAAGAGTCTTCCCATAGTCTTGTGGATGTTGTTGTAGGTACAAAAGACAAATCAGAGATGTTTTTATAGGAAGGTTTTGCCTCTTCATATTCATTGAATTTTTTTCCTTTCTTTCTGTCTTAATTTCTCTTATCATTTTTTGTCTTTAAGTTCTTGTAATTCTCCATGTAGCTCTGTAATCCATTTTGTCAAATATTTTTTCTTGTCCTCAGACTTATTTTATGAACTTAAATTATAAGTTATCTTTTCCATGTCCATTATTTCCTGTAAATTTTTTTCCACCTGGGTTGAGTCATACTTCCTTCTGTTGTTAAGTTCCATCTTTAAATCTCTCTTCTCTGGTTCATCAGTTGCCTGTTTTAACTGCTCACTCTCTATTTTTATTTTCTGAGAGTATTTTTGTTGTAAAGTTAAATTAGAGATGCATTCATTTATATTTTCAAAATTATTTATTAATTTCCTTGTGATTTCAGATCATTGTTGTTTGAATTAGTTGCAACATAGAATATATCTCCACCTGGGAAGTATTTGTTTTTTCTTGGTATATTTTTTCTGCAGATCTCTGGTTTTCCATGATAGCCAAAAATCAGGGTTTTCCTTTCTCTGCAGACAGCTTTAAAGTCACAGTTGAATAAGTATTTGTAATCCAGAAAGGTCATTTTTTTCCCTAAGTTTATACTTCTCTCTTGAAGTTGGCCCAAGTTGTTTTCTTTTTGTTACAGCTGTTCTCTGTTATTAAGACATTGAAGGTCACTGAAAAACAAATGATCTTTTCCTGGGCTTTGCCAATTCCTGTATTGAAGCAACTATTATATGTTCATCCACCACTAGATGTCAGCACCAGTTTGTTTTTCAATTTTCAGTTTTCAAAATAAGCAATTATTTTCTTCTATTTTCATGATTTTAAAAAGAAATCTTAACACATTCCACCAATTTCAAACTTATCCAGATTTAGGTCTTATATTCATTTCATTTCAGTATATTTCTGTCCCCACTTAAGGGTTTAATTTGCCACTTCCATCTGTAGGAGGGTGGGGCAAAGATCCCCCTCGTTCTCGCTTTTGGAGGCTTTTTGCTTGTTGGGTTTTTCCCCCCAGGAAATCAATTATCAAGTAGAAGAGAGAAAATCGCTGTTCTTAAACAGTTCCAAGCACATTGTTTACAGTTAGCTTAAAATAGTGCTTTTGACTTCAGCTGCTTGTAGCTTGGGCTAGACTCTGAAGTTAAGCTAGCCTTTCTCCTGCTGGTTACTGGAAGTTTTTTCACACACCGATTGGATCAACCGCCATCTATCCGTACTTGGTGGGACCTCTCTCCTTCTTTATTGCCTCTACAGGGTGACTTCAGGCCCATTTAGGTTTCCCTAGCAGGCAAAAATCAGCCATAGGGTGCAGAGCCCCGTGATCCCTTGACTGCAGTGAAACTGCACAAAACAGAAAGCCCATGACAAAAATTTTATTATATATACACATACATGTACATCCATTCACATATACTCACACTGAATATATCTATAGTCAAACCAGAAAAAGAACTAAATTAATATTTTATTATGAAATTCCATGATAAAAATTTAGAATATCATTGTAGGTAATAGATTTTGGTCAATGCTGTGGAATGGGAGAGCCTGAATCAAACATAATTTGTAGAGATATATTCTTGCTGTATTCTGCATTCTTCATTTTAGAATTTACAGATACCTCATGTTGTGAATCTATACTTAATTTCTTCATAATAAATTATATTGAATTCAAAAAGATACACTGATGAAGAAATATGTACAAAGGTATTGTATACATATGCATTCAAATTACAAACACTTTTTTTTTTAATTTCTGAAATGTATACCTCACAATTCATTGCCAGACTTCATTTCATTTTCTACAAGAGGTATTACTCACAAATATTAGCAACAGGTAAAATCTAAAACAAGAATATAGCAATAAAAGTAACAAGATTAGTACAAGAAAAAATGTGTTCATAAAATTTTATGGCAGCATTAAACAATATTATAAGTTTTCAGAATATGGTATTATTCTTTATTGGAAAACACAAATTAAATGTTATTAAAAAGGAAACATTAAAAACTGTGGAATTAACTATGATACCTTTTTTTTAAAACCTTCAACCTTATTGAGTAAATAGGAAAAAAAAGTATGACAATTTAGGCTGTAATCTATAAATACAGGCCTTCTTCCTTGGTAATCAGCAGGGGAATTCTCCAGGAAACTTTACTTTAGCTCTTGTTACAAAGTGCCAGAATCTTGTTTAGGTAAAAGCTATTTGATCCACTCAAGTTATCCCATATTAGATAGCCCCAGGGAACATAAAATCCCCAAGGCTATTCACTGGGTCATTTCAAAAATACAGTCCAGACTGTTACATACCAAAAAATTTAACATTTATGTGGTGCAATAATTATATTCAGTACTATATTCATCTCACTTCAAAAGCTGAACTGTTACCTTGTAGGGCTTTATTTCCTACCACCAGATATTAAGAGAACACAAATCTGGAACACAAGGCAGATTATTCATTTCAGTTGGTCCATGACCTGTTATTAAAGGCATAGTCAAGATATTATATTTTGGAAAAAGTATTCTTTTTCTATTTGCTTGTCCAAATGGATAGATAGATAAAGAAATATTTTTCCAAATATAAAATTTCCTTACTTGGGACCCCACAGGCATATTGGGCTACAATTCCAATTCATCTCCTGCTGACATAGCTTAAATTGTTAGAAGCTGTGATGGGTATCATGGTCTAGCAGAAGAGTCCTGGTTGGAGGAAGTTCCAATAAGATTGCTTTCTTTTAAATGTTTTTGAAAAGTATTTGCAGCTGCTTTAGGGGAAGTTAATGGTGCCTGTTATTCAGAGCATGTGACACCACTACTCTACAAACTCCATTGGTACCAAATTGCTTCTGGTGCACTTCAAGGTGCTGGTATGGTCTTCATGACTTAGATCTTGGTTATTTATGGGATTGTCCTTTCTCAGTTGTTTGTATCCATCTCATCTGCTCTGAGATTGCAGTACAACTGTCAGTTGGTAGAACTCAGAAGGAGAGGCTTTTCTGCTTTGGCACCCATCCTCTGGAATATTATCCCCCCACAGGTCAATTTGGCCCCAACCTTTGAAATTCACAAGGCTTTTAAAACCCAATATTGAGCCCAAGCCTAGGGCTCCATGTGTGTGTTGCAGCCCATCTCCTGGTTGTGTTAATGGTTGTTATGTGATTCTGGCTGTTGTCATTTTATTTTTCTAATATTGTCTGTACCATTTTGTTGAGTTTTTGTCTCTTTTTTATTGTAAGCCTCCTAGGGTCACATATATGGGCTGGGCAGCAATAGAAATCAAAATAGACAGACAGACAGATAATAGATAAATAGATTAATAAAATTTTTTAGTGAATGAAGACAAATATAAGCATTCCAGGACAATGTTGCAGGATCCAATCTGGGTCGGTCACTGGGATGAGAAGTTTAGTCTTCTGAGCTTTCAGACTTGTGCTGGAGCCCATCCTTAGGAGAACTTCTCTCACACCAAAATGTATCACATTTGGAAGCTGAAAAGCTTCCAAAGCATTCAAAAGCTTGGAAGACTAAAGGTCTGGTTCCAGTGACCAACCCAGTTTGGATCCTGCACTGTTAAGTGTATGAGTTCAAAATTGTCCCAAGGCTAATTATATTTCTCCTTGATAAAAAAAATTCTTAATAATCTCTCATTAAAATAGCAAGGAACAATATAACAACATTTTTCCTTGACAAATGGCATTATTGCATGTAGCAATTTTTTTAGAAGTCTTTAGACCATCAGGATGAAATTTGACCTGTTTGTTATTGTTTTGTTTTCCTGAAAACTCACCAGCATGAACTCTACCTTTGGATAAATATAGTTAAGGACCATTCCTTCTCCTTATTTCTTAAATGGATTATGATCAAGTGTTCTCCATTAAAAAAGTCTCTTCAACCACTTCCTAACCCAATTTTAATAAGCTATCATTGGAAACAAACCAAAAATGGAATAACTAATGCTGTTTCACCATGTTTGTGGAGAAAGGAAATGCTGATATCTTTCTTTGTAATGTTGAGTGGAGAATAAGAAGCTGCATATGGTGGACTCTGAACAAAGCATTTTTTTTCATCTTCCCCTAGGCAATAATGGAGCAATAGGAGTCCAGAGTATATTTATATTATATTGCCATTCATTCTGTAGTGTGGATCTGTATTCTGAGAAGCAGATAATTGAACTTTCTTCTCAGTGCCTTACAAGTTATTTATGGTCCAAGTATCAATAGCATGCTGGACAGAGAAAAGTTTAATGGAATGAAATGTTCCCGGTACCATTCCATCATATTGTTTGTGCATGTGCTTTTGCTCACCATCAAACTGATTCATATGCAGGCTTCCATAGCAAAATGAATCTAAATTAAACAGGGTGAGAAATACTTCTGTCTGAAGCCTTGGAAACCACAGTTAATAATGTTGTGTGTGTGATTTGATGGTAAAAGCCAAAAACAAGGATGTCACATAGTCTCATCATGAAAACCAATTTGAGATGCTGACTATTCCTTGAGTATTAGGAAGTGAAATACATGCCTAAGATGTGAACTTCCATTCCCATGCTGGGAGGCTGAAGCCAATGGCATTGTTGAGCAAAGAAACTCCTGTGCCCATGAGCAATACATGGTCCCATACACAGATACACACGCAAATATAAAACACAGACACACAGAGAGATTTAACTTATTATTTATATATGACCTAAGTCTGCTTTCCTCTCAGACAGCTTTCAGGAAATAGGACAGAATTTGTATCTTCTGCAAGGAGCAAGGCTTCTACATGAACTTTCCCCTCTTCCTTTCCTTTCAAGAACTATCATTTCTAGGATAGCTGCACAACAATCAAGAGCCTTCAGCCAGGATGAGCACAATGATGTGACAGATTCTGTAGGCAGGCAGAACATTCTTTCTCTAGACCATTGTTTTCTTTTGTTCATTGTTGTTTTTTGACATTCAGCAACAAATGCATCATTGTCAAGGGTGCCAGAGGGTGAGAAATACTGAAAGCTAGAGTCCCTACTTTTTTTGAAGCTACTAACTTCAACTAAGGACTTCATTATTTTCTTACAGTATTTTGTGGTCTGTGCAGGCCATTCTCAGCAGCTCCAATACTATCTACACTTTTATAGTGGTTAGTTGTCACATTTAAAATATTCTGGATAAAATATTATGGATCCTTCTGGATAAAGAGGTTGGCAAATAAAATCATGAATGATCCACCAAAGTTAAAAGGGGAAAAGATTTTCAAACTAAATTGATAGCACTACAGATTTATCACCCTTCTTTCAGCCTGAGATGGACAGATCAATCAGAGCTATACAACTTTTTTCTCATGTGTGTTTCAGCCATTCTATTTATCCATTAGCTAAGCAGTTTATTGACTAATTCTTAACCAATAAACAAAATCAGCATGAACTGGTACTTATTTAAACATTAATATTTAACTGCATTATTTTAAATTCCCACAATTCTCAGGTTGTTTCAGCCAATAATGATTAAATTGTTAAGCAGAGAGCCAAAGAAGGAAGGAAGGAAAAAAGGAGAAACCAAGAGCGACAAATTTCCAGCTTATTACATTTGCAGGATTAAAACATGATCAGACTAACATTCAGTTCAAAATTCCATTCAAATAGTTCTTTTCCCCAATGAATGTGAACAAAATTTAAATGTAAAATATCTCCATTTAATGAGTGTTTGGAGAATAAATGAAAAAGGACCCTCTGGGGTTCGTGTACACATCTAAAAGTCTAAAAAGATTTCCTGCATACAGTATTTAAGCAAATCACTATTAATATAATTTAGGCTTTTTGCTCTTTTTAAAAGTCCTGAGCCACACAATGGTGTCTACATTTTGCCAGAATGAAATAGGAGAATGCTTTATCTGCTATTATTTATAATATGAACATGAGGCATATTTCTCTTAATGATAGGTGAAGTAGAGGTGGAAGAAAAATGAATTTAGCAATCAAAAGCAGTACAGTTTTGAGTTCTGGCAGTTATTATATTTTTCTTTAAGTAGTTTTCTGTGACAAATATGCATAAAGTTGAAACATTGCCCCTTTGCTGCTATATGCTAACTTTTACAAGAGAGAAAGGAAGGAAGGAAGGAAGGAAGGAAGGAAGGAAGGAAGGAAGGAAGGAAGGAAGGAAGGAAGGAAGGAAGGAAGGAAATCTTCTTCTGTTTCCTAGGCCTTTTGGATATAATAAATTATTGCCAGTCCTCTGTGAAGTTCATTTATGAAAAAAAAAAAAACAATGGCACAAGAGTCAGCCTAGACTCAACTCTGATCTGGAACTAAAAGGATTTTAACATATTTCAAAGAAATATACCATTAGTCCTCTGTTCACTGTTGGAGTAGTGTCATCAGCATAGCAAGGGTTATTGATGTTTCTACCTTCACTTTTAAATCCATGCTCATTTTTTTCCAATCTGTATTCCCTTAATATATAGTATATTCAGCATATAGGTTGAATAAATAAGGGGAAAGAAACTTTCCTTTCACTCCTTTGCCAACCTGTAGTAGCCATTCTGCTTTGTCATGTTTTGTCATGCTCTGTCCCTGCTGTGACCTTCTGACTGACATACAGGCTTTTCAGGATGGCAGTGAGATGTTTTGACATTCCCATGATTCCCACATGAAGGACTTTCTATAATCAATGAAGCATATGCTGACCTCTTTTTGATATTCTTTTGGTTTTCTCTAATATCCAATGTGCATCAAAATCATGATACCTGCACCTTGGTCCTTTCCTAAAATCAGCTTAATCATCTTGCATCTATTTTTCTATGTAGGGCTTTAATTTGTATTGGAGATATTCCATTATTTTCCATAGCCTTCTGACTTGGCAATAATCTAACCTTATCTTCTAGTACTGGAGATTCTTGAAAGCAGAAAATATCTTATAAGGTATCTTGTATGTTGACATCTTTACTATACAGACTTTCAATATTCTCTTTCCATTTTTGTTTGGTTTTCATCCAATCATTACTGTTTGTTTACTGGCACCTTCTACCAATTTGAGACTAAAACCTCTTTCTGAGTTCTGAGATGTTTTACAAGATTTTCCTTGTTTTTTCCATGTCTATTTTCATCTTCATTGTCTTTACATACATTATTTTAATACTGCTTCTAGCATCTTTTAATAGAAACTCTTTATTAAGTTCCTACAGGTTTTTGTCTTTCTAGGCTTCACTTTTTGTGTGGGCAATTTCCACAGGCTGTTCCATCATCAGGTTTGCTGTCTTCATTTTTGGCAGCTTTTTTTCACATCCATGTTTAATGAATTCTTTAAGTTCATTCCACAGTTCCTTCAATTTCCTATCAATGACATTAAGGACTTCAGAGTGATTCCTGATGTTCTTCTTGAAATAGTAGATATATGCTCAAAATCATAATATGAAAATGTTGGTTTTCTTCTTCTGGTTTAGCTTCACTTGGAACTCACACATCAGCAACTTGTGATCTCTCCCCCAGTCCCTCTGATGATGTCCATCTAATGATGCCATTTTGATTGTTGGAAGATGTGATAGCAACAGTGAAATCATTGGACTTGCAGAAATTTAAAATACATTATTCTGCTTCATTTCCCATGCCAACTATGTTTTCCTCCTTAATATATCATATTAATGATATATTAAAGGAAACTTTAGCATTCCATTCTCCAACCAAGAGCAACACATCTTGATTTAACTGTAATAACCTCATAAAAGAGACAGCAAAATATTCTCTTAAAGGAAAAAAAACTGTCTTGAAAAAAAAAACAAAAGGGGAATTTTGTAATTGTATGACAAAATTAACTTTGCATACATATTATACCTGAACTTCTACACTGGCATGTTAAAATATGTAAACACACATATGGAATGTGTGCATGTGGGAGAATATTTGGAGGGCTAAGCAGGAGGAGAGTTGTCCAATGAGAAGATATAGTAGTCTGATACTCAGACTGAATCTTTTTACACCAGTTGCCAGATCGTCTCTGTCTGATTTTTTTTCTTAAGTTCAAGAGTAAACTTAATTACCATGAGTACAAGAAAGGAACATTTTGAAAGTGCAGTGAGGATGTATTCTTAGTTGCAGCTAATATCCTGATTTTATTAAGGTTGCAATCATTAATTTTCCCCAGATTGCTATTTTCAACAAATGAATCACAATGAATCACAAAACTAGTCCACCCGCTAGATTAGAAAATATATTTTTTCAAATACCAGAGAATGGCCACTAATTTCAGTTCTGAGAGCTGAACATATATTCTGCATTATTTATTAGTTAGTTAGTTAATTTATTTTTATTACATTTTTATGCTGCCACAAACATACAATATCAGTTCTCACTAGCATTCTCCCAACTCAGGCACTGAATTACATTTTACTGTTATAAGATTCTTTTTCTTTTTTAAAGGAGAAATAAATCAGCTTTTCAGTTGTTGAGGCACAAGCAATTCAAAGCATCCTTTTTTGCATATCTACTGGTGGGTAGAAAGTACAATCAGAAAAATCAATTCATAAGCCTTTATTTCCCATGCTAAGACTCCCCCCCCCACCCAATATACTAGTTTTCTATGTTCCTGGAATTTTGTTGTGACACATTCCAGCTGAGAATATTTAAACATGGAAGCCTGTTTCTCCCTCAGTCAAAAACATTGGTGCTTGATTCTGCTGATTGTATAAAGTGGTCCTAAAATCCTTCTGAATCACAGCAATTATTTGATAGGAAGTTCAACTTGCAGTCCGTTGAACTTACTTGTGCTTCAGATTCAAAGAAATGTAGGCATTTTTTTCATCCCATTAAAAACTAACTAGATTGGAATGAGACACTTGATTTTCCCTGTAGTGCCAAATGACATCTTGAAAGAGTGGGTGTGTCAAGGGATTAGTCATCTAAAGTTCCATACTAGACAGAGTGAGATTATCTGTTCATCAAATGAACTGAGAATGGCAGTGTTTCATAAGGTCACAATTTTAAAAGGACATTCCACTGGCATACATAAAGCTTACTTTGTTGGCAAAGGCACAAGTGTATGCCTTTGTGATATAGTGTGGAAATCTGCCTGTGTGCCTCTGTTTTATATTTATACCATCATTGCTCAGCCCTAAAGCTGTTCTTTGAGCTCATTTGAGACCTACTGCTGAAATAAATGTCACATGCTGCTGAATTATAATAAAAGTAATCTTGTTTATTTAACAAATGCGGTATAACAAGCTGGTAACTTAAACAGACTCTGCAAAAAAAATGTTCAAGGTATTAATCTCTAATCAGAATGCTCCCCTCTTCCACTGGGATCATGCATCATTTTTTTCTTGAGATAATTTATTTAAAATTCTATATTCTGATCTTGTATTTGACATCAATATTACTTATTCCCAGTCTCAATTTTCCCATGTCTATTTTTTCTGGCTAGCTAATCCTTTGGAATACTTATATAGTACAATGCATCAAAACTTTCAACATTTTATTGCCCATATTCCAATTATGAATCAGATTTGCCGTATACTTATCAGACCACAAGAACTGAGAACAAATGTGGACTTACTTAAGATTACTTTCCTTTATTTTTCTATAGACTGGAGCTTGCCAGACTTAAGCAACTATTTGCATAACTAAAGATATACTCTAGGACAGGGATGTCAAACTGGTAGCTCACGGATGAATCGGTCACATGCAGACCACACCCACTCCAGCTTCGCAAAAGCAAAAAATGTTGCAATACATCACATGATATGATCGAGTTTGACACCTGTGCTTTAGGAGCCGGAGAGAGCACTTTTAACCCCTTTTCTGGTGATCATACTTTCCAAGCTCTGCTGCTTCTTTGTGCTCTGAAAAGCAGCCCTCCCTCCTGGGAATCCAGACTACATTTCACCACATCACCCTCTTTATCACAACTATATATGACTTTTTTCCACTCTTTGTTAACTTTAGCTATTTATAAAAAATCTTGATAAATCTTGATCTTATATCCAAGCTTTGTATAAAATTTGCAAACTTTTTCCACATGTATCTATTTATATATCTATCTATTTATCTCTATATTTATTGCTGAGTACTCAGGAAGGTGAAGTGGAAGTCCAGCAGTGCTGTTTATGCCAGCAAAGTAAAAGAGAAGGAGGAATTGTGTTGATTTTTCTTTTTAAAACTTATTTTTCAACACCCTTCTAGGTTTTCTCCAACTGACTGAAGTTGAAACTAATTAATCTATGACAGCTCCAAGGCTGACATAGATCCATCAATTTGCAGTCATGCTGGGGAAAGACAAAATTTTGGATTCTATGAGGCCAAATCCCTCCTGATCTTTGTGCCCACCACCAAGACACATTTTTATTTATGGTATAAGTGATAATATGATTTCAGCAAAGTGTAGGTAAAGAATTCTGACCTCAGATCTTTCCTTCCGTAGCGAGACATCTTTCCTTACCTTTACAGACATTTTATTACCTTTAAGGAAGCAATAGAAAATGAAATATGACTTGGTATCTTTTCTAATAAATAGTTTGAGATTTATTTTCCAATGTTCATAGTCCTATGGTAATCATCCCTGAGAAGTACAAATTTTAATGTCATTAGAGCTGGACAATTGCAAAGTACTCTGCTTCAGTGCTGAATTTTATGTGCAGAGGGCAATCCATCTGCCTCTGTGCTTCACTTTATAGAGTAGAATCTGTGTATATCAAGTTACATCAGTGGTTCTCAACCTTTCTAATGCCACGACCCCATAATACAGTTCCCCATGTTGTAGTGACCCCCAGCCACTTATACATCACCGGGTGCCAGGGGCCTGGCCAAAGAAAAGGGGAAAAAAATGGCAGACAGCCTTGTTTGGCGACCCCCTTGAAATGGTCATTTGACCCCAAATGGGGTCCCGACCCACAGGTTGAGAACCACTGAATTACATAATATTGGCATGACAACAATCCACATCAACTGGCAGCTTACCTCAAATAAAGTATGCTCACAACCACACATTTCAAGATTGCTTCACTGCTTGGAAATGTGAGATGGAGAAATCTGTGATCTGAAATTTTGATTCAACAGGGTTGTTCCTTTTTGTCTCGCAGACTCCCACAATCTTCTTAATCTAACAACTTCCTGAAGTGATGGGCCTGCAACATCCCAAGTTATTAGGCATAACATTGGTTCCAGCCCTTTAAGGTAGATTAAACAAGGAATTCAATCTCATGTAGATTAGTACTACTTTTTTTATTATTATTGAAATTTTTATAAAAATTTTACAATAAAATCCCTCCCCACCTCTCTCCCTCCCCCCTCCCACTAATCCCTCCCTTCCCAGAGCTGAATACAGAGCTAAAAACAACAAAAAACAACATAAAAAATTAAATAAACATCAAACAATTGTACATAAATCCTAAAAAAATTTTTAAACCCCTTTAACTCCATTACAATAAAATCAACAAGTCTAAACATAACAACTTTATACAATAAGTTATTCAAAAGCTAAATAATACTTTCTAATCCCATATTTGTTCTGAACAAAATTTACCCATCTTTTCCATACAGAGTTGTATCTCTCTTGTGAATGGTCTTTCAGATAAGCTGATATTTTTGCCATTTCTGATAAATAAGAAACTTTAAGAAACCATTCCTCTAAGGTAGGCAAGGAGTCTTTTCTCCAATATTGCCCAATCAATAACCTTGCTGCCGTAATAAAATTCAACATTAAAATAATCTCTTTACCATCACAATCTTCAATAATACCTAACAAAAATAATTGTGGTGTGAATTTTATCTTTCTATTAAAACTTTTTTGAATATTCCACCAAATCTTGATCGAAAAAGGCTTTATATTTCTACAAGACCACCAAATATGATAATAAGTTGTATCCATACAACCACATCTCCAACATTTGGGCTGTAAATTAGAATACATACGAGACATCTTTTGTGGATCAAGGTGCCATCTATAAAACATTTTATAAAAATTTTCTTGTAAATTTTGAGCTTGGGTAAACTTAACATTCCTAACCCAAATTATCTCCCATGTATCTAATAGAATCGGCTCTTCAAAATTTTGAGCCCACTTAACCATACAATCCTTAACTAATTCTGTTTCTGAATCCAGTTCCACCAAAGCATTATAAACTCTTTTTTATATGGGCTCGATTTTGATCTCTGATTTGTTTCACCAAATTGGCGTCTTCCACAATAAAACCCGTTTTTTGATCTATACTCCATCTTTCTAATAACTATACTGAAACCAAGAATAAATAATGTTTTCTTGCAATAAATTCTCCATCGATTTTAATTGCCACTTATTCCCTTCCCACTTAATCAATTGCTTATAAGAAATCCTATCCATTTTCATGCCTTTCCTTATCCCTTCTATAGCGTGTCCAGGAATTCCCCACAATGGTATTCTAGAATTTACCCTATAATATTTCTTCCAGACACACAATAGAGCAATTCTTAAAACATGGGACTTAAAGGCCCTATCCACCTTTTTATTATAAATTAAATACGCATGCCATCCAAATAATAAATCCCATCCTTCCAAAGAGAGTATATCTAAATTTGTTAAGTTAACCCAGTCACTAATCAAAGTCAAAACCACCACATCATAATACAATTTTAAATTTGGCACTTTGAGTCCACCTCTCTCTCGAACATCTTGAATAATTTTGAGTTTAACTCTTGGTTTTTTTCCAGCCCAAATGAATCTATTAATCCCCCTCTGCCACTCTTCTAAATTTACCTCTTTCTTTAAAATAGGTATCATTTGAAACAAAAAAAAGAAATTTAGGCAGAAGATTCATTTTCACTGCAGCAATTCTCCCTAATAAAGATAATTGCAATTTCTTCCAATCATTCAAATTCTTCTGCATTTTAAGCCATAATACTTCATAATTATTTTTATAAAGTTTTGCATTAGAAGCAGTTATATAAACCCCCAAGTATTTTACCTTTTTTACAATTTCAAAACCTGTCAAATTAACTAATATTTCCTTATCCAAATCAGACATATTTTTTGTTAAAATTTTAGTCTTATTGTTATTGACTTTAAAACCAGAAACTCACCCATACTGGTTTATAATCTGCAACAATTCTACTACTGAGTCAACTGGTTGAGACAAAGTTACAACCAGATCATCTGCAAAAGCTTTTAATTTGTATTCTCCCTTATTAATCATTATTCCCTTTATTTTAGATGATTCACGAATTTTAATCAGCAAAATCTCTAATGTTAGAACAAACAACAATGGAGACAGAGGACACCCCTGTCTTGTGCCCTTCTCAATTTGAAAAACCTCACATAAGCCTCCATTAATTATAAGTTGGGCTGATTGTTTCTGATAAATACTTCTAAAGGCTTGCAAAATTTTTCCCCCAAAATTAATTTCTTCAACCAATCTCAACAAATTGCCAATTCAACTGATCAAAAGCTTTTTCCACATCTAAAAAAATCAAACACGCAGGGATCTGGTTGTTTTTGTCCAAATATTCAATTAAGTTAATAATTTGTCTAACATTATTCTTCATGTACCTCCCAGTTATAAAATCAGTCTGGTCTGTGTGTATAATTTGACTCAATATAACCATGAGTCTATTCACCAAAATCTTTGAAAATTTTTTATAATCTGTATTCAAAAGAGATATAGGTCTATAATTCTTAGGTAGAGTAAGATCTTGATCTTCTTTTGGAATCAAAAATATAAAAGCCCTTCTCCAATTTGGAGGTACATCCGAACCTGATAAGATACTATTAAAAAGTTCCTTTAAGGGCCCAATCATCTCCTCATTTAAAGTTTTATAATAAATTGATGTCAATCCATCTGTGCCAGGAGCTTTACCAACTTTTAATTGTTTAATTGCCTTAACAATTTCCTGTGAAATAATTAGCCCATTAATCTCTTCTCTTTGATCATTTGTTAATCTAGGAAAATGAACGTCTTTTAAATACCGTATATGCCGGCATATTAGGCGACCCGGCGTATAAGACGACCCCCGTCTTTATAGCCGGGCCGCATTCCTAGAAAGTCGTCTTATACGCCGGAAACTACCAGTATTTCCGGTGTATAAGATGACTCAGCGTATAAGACAACCCCCGTCTTTGGCGCCGATTTCAGCGCTCGCGGAAGTCGTCTTATACGCCGGCATTTACGGTATTTATCTATGTCCAAACTCTGGACCTTCTGGCCCATGTATAATTTTGTATAAAAATCTAAAAAAGATTTTTTTATCAGTTCTTTCTGAAAAACCACTTTACCATTATAATTTATTTTATCTATAATTCTCGACCTCTGTTTTTTCCTTAATTGATAAGCTAACCATCTACCCGGTTTATTTGCATTACAAAATGTATTATGTTTCATAAAACTTAAGTTGGTTGCAACCTGGTCAGCCATTAACATATTAAATTGTGATTTAAGCAAATTTATAGAAGCCTTAACATTCTTATCCGAAGGATTCATAATTAATATTTTTTCTTTTATTTTAATCTCCTCCTCTAATTCTTTACATTTTTGCATTTGTTTTCGCCTATAAAAATTATTCATTTGAATCAAACCCCCCCGCATATAGGCCTTACTTGCATCCCAAACCATTGCCATTGAGGTTCCCTTAGACCAGGGGTTCTCAACCTGTGGGTCGGGACCCCATTTGGGGTCGAACGACCATTTCACGGGGGTCGCCAAACAACGCAGTTTGCCATTTTTCCCCCCTTTTCCTTAGCTGTGCTATTCCCTTTTATTCTATTGGCTTTTGAAAGCCAATAGAATAGACTCTCTTGAATAGAGTCTAATTCTATTGGTTTTCAAAAGCCAATAGGAATTGTCCAGGCTTTCTCTGCCCTGCTGAGCCCGCCAAAAGTCCCATTCTGCAAATGGTGCTGCACCAGTTGAGTAGTCCTCGACTTACAACAAGTTCAGTAGTCCTCGACTTACGACCAGTTGGGGGTCGCGGCATTAAAAAGGTTGAGAACCACTGTCTTAGACATATTTAAAATAAAAAATTCCTTTAAATATTCTCTAAGTTTCAGTACATTCACTTCATATCTAAATAGATTTTCATTCAACCTCATTCAATGTTTCAAGATTGCTTCACTGCTTGGAAGTGTGAGATGGAGAAATCTGTGATCTGAAATTTTGATTCAACAGGGTTGTTCCTTTTTCTCTCGCAGACTCCCACAATCTTCTTAATCTAGCAACCTCCTGAAGTGATGGGCCTGCAACATCCCAAGTTATTAGGCATAACATTGGTTCCAGCCCTTTAAGGTACATTAAACAAGGAATTCAATCTCATGTAGATTAGTACTACTTTTATCCTAGGGCAACAGAAGTCTGAATGTACTTCCACCTTCCCTCCCTTTATCTTTGTGAGAACTAGGGAGGATCTTGTTTGAGAGTTTCCTTACATTCTTGTCCATACTCAGTTTTGTTTTACCTGACTATTGTCTTGTTAGTAGCTCTTCCTCCCTGTCCATCAAGGCCATTTCTCTGATGTCTACAATTGGTTAGCTGGAAATTCAGAACGTTTCAATTCCAATGTTTTCTGGAGAACACCAGGTATCAGTAATCTGTCTTACATCCTGTATAACCTAAGGACCGAGGAGACATTTCAATAATTTAAAGAATTATATCATTAAATAAAATGTAAAGCACCAAGAAATTATTCCTAAATTGATCTGGTCTGACCTGCCTGTAAGAGACCTTCGATAGAAGAATCCATAATAAAAATATCACCACGGCTTTTTTTCCCCCAGCACTTTGAATAACCAGATGTTGACATATGAATATTTAAGGTCAATGCTTGGTCAGAGGTCCCAAAATATGATAGTTGCAAGTTTATTCTTTCCACATCAACTATGAAAATTAAATTATGCACCAATATTTCCCATAAAGAAGAAATGTCTTATTCACCACCAGGCTGCTATTCTTATACTCTGCAAAATACTTGGCATCCAGTAACTATTCTGCATGACTTGATTTTTAATAGGCTTTCCTATAATTTATTGCTGTCACTCTAGTGCAATATTGACTGTCAAAGCACATCACCTACAACCTCCTGCTCCTTCTTTACTGTCCAGTTCAAACCTCAGAGAGACAAAAGCTGTCAGTTTCTAATGGCCTCTTGTTTTCATGTCCAGGACATAATTTTCTGTCAGAGTGAAGATGGCAGGTTGGAGTATGCAATTAAGTTTTCATTGAAATGCAGCTAGAAAAGAGCCACATTAATAATAAGTAGCTTGTCAATCACCTATGAAGCAATTTAAAGGAACGAAGTTAATAAAAACTGAAATCATGGCCCTTTTATTAGAAAACTTCTATGTCTAAAGCACAAACAAACTGTTTCAATTAAACAATAAAGGAAATGATAAAAGATCATTGTTAGATGATGAGGCTCTCATAATTCAAGATTCTGGACCAAAAATGATAAAACAAAAAATTCTTCAAGAAAGAAATACTTTCAGAAACTCAGGACCCAAAGTTTTTAGATGGAATTTAGGTGCTTTCTTTATTTAGTTGCAGTAGGAGGCGTAAAGGTTTTTTCTCTGAGTCTTTTTGTTAGTGCAATGGCAAAAATAATTGTTCTGGATCCCAAGCTTCAATAATGGTGGTGACTGCCCAGTTTCTGCAAAGGAAGTATAGGTGAACATATTTATATAGATAGCAAACCCCATGCTGAGGGTTCAAGCTAAGTTCAGGATGGAAGGTTGCTAAAAATGTAGAAAGTATAGAGATAAGAGAGCTGAAGTATGACACAGAATGAATGGCAGTAAGAAACATACGGGCCAAAACATGGATTACAAGAAAAGACAAGAAATGTATATGAAAGGATATATATATATATATATAAATTAAACACCCATGAATTGCAGGGCTTCCAGTCACTTCCATTGATATACCTAAGCAGATTGCAACCCTTATATAGTTTAGTCATCAACGTATTATGGGCTTAGTTTAAAAGACTAAATCAACTCTGAAAACAATTTACTACAGTTATACAATATGCCAAGAATAGAATCATTAGAGGATTTTGAAAAATCCAACTAGTTCCTGGAAGCAATAGCACGAAATACTGTAAGGATTTGCCCCTAAGTAAAATTTTACTGTTACATATTCCCTAATACAATTAGTTTGCTTAAAGAAAACACATATTTTGAACATTTAATATTAATATAGGAGGCTGTTCTTACCTACCATACTTTAAAATAGACACCATCCAAATTACGATTACTCCTGCAGTTGTCTAGGCAACAGACCTTCCCAAAATTGAAGGGGCGTATTGCACAGTCCTTAAAATAGCTTAACAACAGCCCACTTCTTAAAGTATTCTTTCAATCCATATTGACTCAAATGCTGAAGTAGTTTAAGATTTGGATCTTCTATAGGAAGCCTTAAATTCAGTAAGTATATTTTACAATCAGTTTAATTATAAACTATTACTTACCTTTACAATCCATATTAAATGTGCCAGCAGGAGGTGCACTATATGAGTCCTAAATAATTCTAGATAACTAAGGATACTGTGCAAAACATAAAAGACTAGATTGCTTTATTGCAACTTTACAGCAGCTGTGACTATCTTATCTAGCCAACTGTTGTCATGATTCTTAACAAAATACAAATCAATATTGATCTGAACATCTATTAGAAGCTTTAGTTTTCTGGGTAGTAGAGCCATGGACAAGCCTTTTATTTACAAATAAATATAATGTTTATAGTTTTTATATACCTACATTCAAAATAGAGGATATCAGGAATCTAAATCTGACTCTGGTAAATCTTACTTTGTGGAATTCTAAATATAAACACAGCAATGGGACTAAAGGATGGGTTTTAGTGGGACTCAAGGATGGGTTTTAGTGGGACTCAAGGATGTAGTGAACTCAATTTTCTTTACCCAAGATTTTATTTGTCTGAGCAAAGTTGAAATTTATATTTAGCAAGCAAGCAAAATTCCTGAGCAACAACTATTGTTGTTGTTAATTGCAAAGTCGTGTCCGACCCATCACAACCCCATGGACAACATTCCTCCAGGTCTTCCTGTCCTCTACCATCTTCTGGAGTCCATTTAAGTTCATGCCTACTGCTTCAGTTACTCCATCCAGCCACCTCATTCTCTGTCATCCCCTTCTTCTATTGCCCTCAATCTTTCCCAGCATTAGGCTCTTCTCCAGTGAGTCTTTCCTTCTCATTAGGTGGCCAAAGTGTTTGAGTTTTACCTTCAGGATCTGGCCTTCTAAAGAGCAGTCGGGGTTGATCTCCTCCAAGACTGACCGGTTGGATTGCCTTGCAGTCCAGGGGAACTCACAGGAGTCTTCTCCAATACCATAGGCCTCAATTCTTTGTCGCTCAGCCTTTCTTATGGTCCAACTTTCACAGCCATACATTGCAACTGGGAAAACCATGGCCTTGACTATATGCACTTTTGTTGGCAGGGTGATGTCTCTGCTTTTTAGTATGCTGTCTAGATTTGCCATAGCTTTCCTCCCCAGGAGCAAGCATCTTTTAATTTCTTGACTGCAGTCCCCATCTGCGGTGATCTTGGAGCCCAGGAAAATAAAATCTGTCACTACCTCCATTTCTTCCCCATCTATTTGCCAGGAACTGAGAGGGCCAAATGCCATGATTTTGGTTTTCTTAATGTTGAGTTTCAAGCCAACTTTTGCACTCTCCTTCTTCACCCACATCAAGAGGCTCTTTAGTTCCTCTTCACTTTCTGCCATTAGAGTGGTATCATCTGCATATCTTAGGTTGTTGATATAACAACTATGGTACTAAGGAATTGAATATTCCTAGCTTGTTCCTTAGCTCACATCAGTCTGGTGTTAGTTCTGCTGTGATTGAAAAGAATAGCAAGTTAATTCGTAAATGCCAACTCTGAAAATCAGAAATAATTCTGCCTATAAACTTCACATACAATTCAAAGAAAACACAATAGGACTTTGTAAATATTCTGTTAGGACATTCAGACAATCAATAACATGTATTTATGGCAGACATATGACTTTTTGGTCTCACAATACATTTAGATAATCTAGACATTTTTGGGAAATGAAAGTTCTTCAGAACAAGTAATCTAAGTTTCAAAAAGACAAAACATGAAAGTGTTTAAATGTTCAATTCAGGATAATGCAAAAAGTTTGTTCTTTCAATTGAAAAGCAGACATGGCTGAAAAATTCATTATGGAGGTGTCATGTCGATGCATAGATCCCTTTCTCTTAAGATTTTTTTTTTAAAAAAGAAGGATATGTGGTGAGGGGAGTACTGCTACTTAATACCAGGAGAATATAATTTAAAATATTTTGTTATTATTTAATACTTTTATTTATTTAACTTCTGCAAAAGATTTTTTTCCCCTTCACAAACCAGTCCTGTTGTATTCAGCAACATTATTTATGTCCCTTGGATCTGTCTGCCTTTTAGAGCATGACAGATTGATTCAAATTTCCAAATTGCATTTTTTCTTAATTCAGATAAATACCTTTTTGTTTTGTTTTCTTTGGGAGGAGGGCAACTATGGAGAAATGGAAGGGAAATACAAAATATTTCTCAAGTATCAGTCTTTGTTAGTGATTTCAAAAATAGAGAAATGGCTTACAAGGGACAACTCTATCCAAGCGTATGCACCAAGTCCATTGCTTTGATCAAGTTTTACAATCAAACAACCAAGCGTTACATCACCAGTTGAATGGAAGCTGGAAGCTCAGGATGCCTGTATCATAACTTAAGGCCTAATATACATAACAAACAGTGACAATGTTCGTATTGAGGACGACACTTGTGTGCACTTCCCTGCATAGGAGTGCCTTTCCCCAATCCACAAGTGTTCTTATATAGTACAAAAATATAGAAGAAAATAATATATGTGTTCCACAGCCAAAGTGGGCATTCTGTGGATTTCAATGAATCCCCTGAGGCCTATTTTTGCAGCCTCATATGTCCTTCATAATTACTCTGCTGAAGTTTGGCCAAATCTCTTGAAACACATAACTGACACTCATTTAGATGGAAAAAAAAGGGAAATAGGTATATTCATCCTTCAAATAGCCCTATGCCCTTTATTATATTAAAACACAATCCCTCTAGCCCACCCCATTAAAAGAAAGAAAGAAACTGTGGCCTCACCACCTCTAGTAATCACTGCCCTATCTCACGGGCACCTGAGCTTCCAATATTTCTAGCTACAAAGGTTTACAAAACTTTCCTTATATTTTCCCCTTTCCATTAAGAATAATAAAGTCCCTAAATAAGTCAAATCCTTGTGACTGCCTCTTGTCATAGAGATTTGCCACTCTTCATTTACTAAACCTCATGCTGCTTTCACCATTAGAGATGTACATTTGGTAATTTATTCAACTCTGTGCTCTGTCTCTGTAGTTCTGAGTTTTAATCATAGAGAGGCAGAATCTGAAAGCAGGACTTTTGCTATACAAATGCTGGAATCTTGAAAAGTTTAATATGATGTTCGGCCTTTGTGCATTGTACAGGCAGCTATTGAAATTACCTTTCATTCCAAAATTAAATTAAACTAAATTGAAATTAAATTTCCACAGACCAGATCTCTGGGGAGGAAAGGGAAGGAAGAAAGAAACAAAAAATACCGGACTCTAGTGATTTGATCAGTGTTGTCTGATTTCTTCCTCTGGAATTTCCTTGTAAGGAGGCTCACTTCTCTTCTTTTTGATGATAACATTTTGGAAGTTAGTAAGGTCTTTCCTTTTTAAAGAATGTGTTTGGCAAGTGAATTTTAATCTGTCTTTAGGTTTTGGACATATAAGATATATTGATGGCAGTCACATTGTTATTTTCTTATGGGAAATGTCATTAGCTGGTGTTTAGGTTATACATTTTAAAGATTTTTCACTACTATATTTTAAATTTTGTGGTGTTACTGGAGCTCTTCTACAAAAAGTAGGTTTCACAAACACAGTCCCTTTCAGTATATGTAGAACAAAAAGATTATTACTGCCCATTTCATTCAACAGGGTTAATGTCTAAATCCCAACATATTTCTTAGAAGAAGTCTAAGATTTTGCAGAAAGAAACTTTTGTAAAAAAAAAAAAAAAAAAAAAGCATACGGGAGAAAAAACTAAAAGGTTTTACACTGTTTGGGTCAAATTTGGTCCTCTTTCCTGATCAGCAGGTGCAGCAGGCAGATTCTTTGGGTAATTCTGTTATGTTTCAAGTTTCTGGAATGATTGAGTTACTGGTTACACTAAGCACATCATGATGGAGTGACAGAATTTCCCTTCAAAGGATTCACACACAGGTAATTTGGGTCATTAAAATAAATGAGGGACAAGAGAAGATGATGAAAATAGCATTTGTAAATAATATTCACTCTTTCAAGGTAACTGCCTTATACACTAAAATGGCCATTGAGGCAAAGCAGATCTTTCTTACAACAGGTTTAATTTTATTTCTAAATCATTTCAACCAAAAATAAAGAGACAGGACCATTTATGTTACACAGCAAAGGATCAACCTCATCCCCGTTTATATTGCTTCTAAGTTCAAGAAGTCCCATCGCCATAAAAAAAATATGGCACATAGAAATGGCCCAATCCTTTGCTTGGTCACAGTAAAGATCAGACTGAATGGTGGTAACATAGTGTGCATATAAATCTATGTGCTACACCCATCATGGTAACCATTTTATATTTAAGCCGGCTACCATACCATTGTAAATATTGGCAAGCTACAGAAGCTAAGCCTTCTTGGTTATATCCATATTGTCACCAGGAGTCAAAGAAATAACTTGTTTTTTTATCGCTCCTTTTGTTACATAACTTTACTCAGTTGAACTATAATAAAAATGTTTAGGTTTTTTTTTTAATTGATGAGCACTAGATTTACTTTTTAAGAGCAATGCAGATTGGACAAGTCTTTGGATTTTATAAAACAGAACTCATTCTGTTGCCGGGTTAAGCATCCTGAATGCTTTCAATTGTATACAAAGGATGAATTGGTAAAAGCAACTTGTTCCTGCCTTAAGTAGATTGCTATATAGCAACAAGAGAGAGTTCAGTGTTTCCCCAGTGAAGTACAGAAAGAATATGCTCTCATTACAGAAAGAGAAGAGCACTGCACAGACTAAAAAGCATTTGGCTTCCTTCCTCCCCCGCCTTTTTTTTTCTTTTCTTTTGGCATTCTCTTTGGTCTAGGGCAGTGGTTCTCAACCTTCCTAATGCCGCGACCCTTTAATATAGTTCCTCATGTTGTGGTGACCCCCAACCATAAAATTATTTTTGTTGCTACTTCATAACTGTAATTTTGCTACTGTTATGAATAGTAATGTAAATATCTGATATGCAGGGTGTATTTTCATTGTTACGAATTGAACATAATTAAAGCATAGTGATTAATCACAAAAACAATATAGCAATGCTTGCTGGAGAAGCTTACTCTTCCTTGCTCAAAAATGTTGGGAGGGAGGGAAGGGGAAGGAAGGAAGATTGAAGGGGAAAGAAAGGAGATGGAGAAGGAAGGAGATTGAAAGGGAAAGAAAGGAAGGAAGGAAAGAGAAAGAGATTGAAGTGGAAGGGATGGAGATGGAAGGAAGGAAGATTGAAGGGGAAAGGAAGGAAGGAAGATTGAAGGGGGAAGGAAGGAGATGGAGAAGGAAGGAGATTGAAGGGGAAAGGAAGGAAGGAGAGAGAGATTGAAGGGATGGAGATGGAGATGGAAGGAAGGAAGGAAGATTGAAGGGGAAAGGGATGGAGAAGGAAGGAGATTGAGGGGGAAAGGAAGGAAGGAAGGAAGGAAGGAAGGAAGGAAGGAAGGAAGGAAGGAAGGAAGGAAGGAAGGAGGGAGGGAGATTGAAGGGGAAGGGAAGGAGAAGGAAGGAAGAAAGGAAGGAAGGAAGGAAGGAAGGAAGGAAGGAAGGAAGGAAGGAAGGAAGGAAGGAAGGAAGGATTGATCTTTGGAGAGTCATGTTTTTCCAGTTGGTGATGAACTGCAACTCCCAGCATTCCCCACTCTTCCAAAGTGCTTTTTAGGGCTGCTGGGGATGGTAGTCCAATAAGGTCTGGAGACACACACAGATGCCCTCTGACAGCGAGGGAGGTGGGCTGGGCGGCGCAGAGGAGGCTCTGGCGCAGCTTGGAGGGTGGCCGGGGGCAGAGCGCGGCCAGGCAACCAGGAGGCGTGGGGATCTGCTCTGTGCCGCAGCTCAACTCAGCTCAGCCAGCAGCAGCAGCAACGCATTGCCCGAGCAGGGTGGGAAGAGAGGGGGTGGTGGTGGCAAGTCATGAAAGCAGCGTCCACATGTTCAGGGTGCAAACGCCTTGGATGGTTTGGCTCCCCCATCCCTTTATTTACTGATCTGCCACAAGCTCATGCAAACAAGCCCCGAGGAGTTCTGAATGAGCAGTTGTTTAAAAAAAAAGCTTTCAGCAACAAGGCAGAAAGGGGAACTCACTTACGGCTCTTTTTTTCCCTTTCTCGGCGACTGGGATGCCACTGCACAAAGGGAAGTGGAGAGAGGGGCGAGGGGGAAAACCTCACTCAACTTTCTCCCTTATCAGACCCGGTTCCCTTCTGGTCGACCCCCACCCACCCACCCGCCCCCTTCACCTCCCGCTACAGATCGATGCTACCACTCAGGAGTATTTCGCCAGGCTTTTTTTTAATCCTGGCCCAGCGCTTCTCCCATATGGAAGCCAGGCAAGAGAACCTGAAAGACGCAGAGCAGGAGGTTCATAGCCATGGCGACGCAGTAGTAGCTCCTCTGCAATGGGTAGCGCAGCCCCACCATGCTGCTGAGACAGCTGCTTTCCTCTCTGCCCAAGCTGGCTAGCGGAGCTAGCCTTGAGCAGAAATTCTCACTAGTGTCTCGGTTCCTAAGACCATCGGAAATACGTGTTTTCCGATGGTCTTAGGCAACCCCTGTGAAAGCATCATTCAACCCTCAAAAGGGTCGCGACCCACAGGTTGAAAACCGCTGGTCTAGTGGTCTAGGCATCAGGTTAGTCCTATTTTAGGCATGAAAGCTGGTTGGATGACTTTGGGCTAATCATTCTTTCTCTCCGCCCAACCCACCTCACAGGAAAGGGAATATAGGAGAGACAAAGAAGTATTAGTTAAGTTTGCTATCTTGGATTATTTATTTAAAAAAACACAAACAAGCTGGGATAAAAATAAATAAATAAATAAAGGTAACAAATGAGGAACAAAATATATATTTCAAGTCAATTGTGATCTGAATTTTACACTGGAACTTTTTCTACGTGTATTTTCCTTGTTATAAGATGATTGGATTGAAAGATAAACTCATTTGCTTTAAGTAACCATTACTTACTTAGATGCCATGGAACCCGGTCCAACTCCTTGTGACTGAATAGACAAAACCTCACCACCTTGAAATATCTTCAGAAATAACTTGTTCTTTCAGATATTCTTTCCATAACTGAACCAGTTATCCTATTTCCTTGTGGTGTGGGTTGGCTACATTACCACTTTCAGATCTACCCATATAAGTTATATGTTTATTTTGGAATAACTTGATGTCTTAATTTAACACCATTAAGGAAGAAGTGGAATTTAATGGTCCAAATGGCCCCTTCAGAGTCGGCGGGCTTACCAGCACTGCCTAGTTGTCTTGTTATCAGAATGAGCAGGAAAGAAAGCACTTAATTCTTTTAATCCCCTGTTCACCTTCAAAGTGTCCTCAGGGCATGTTTGTCTACTTCAGGTTTTCTTATTAGATCACCTTAAGTGCTCCTGTCCATTTGGCTAGAGTGCTTCAGTTGATTGCAAGCAAACCTCATCAATTCATTGATTACTTTGCAGAGGAAGGACCGCCCCTTCAAATGAGCCAATGCATATGATTGTTCTGTGCTGCCAACTGCATAAACACAGCCAGCTTCTGATAGCAAACTGAAGATATTTATTGCAGTAATAAATCTTTTACCAAAGTATCACAAAGCTGCAGTAATCTCAAAGTTTTCTACATAGAAAACAAGAACTTACTTTAATGAAACAGTTCAGAAAGAAATCTTATATTGAGGAAGGTTCAAGGTTCCATAGAATCCCAAACAGCATACAAAGCCACAGGGAACAAATTCAAATATTAAACCAGTTACAAAAGCCATCTTTTTTTACATAGTCTTGACTGTTTGGATGACATACCCTGTTTTCTTTTAAAAGGCTGTCTTGATTTCCTTTACTCTTTGTGATGTGTTGCTGAGTTCAAGGCTTGACTAACTTAGATTCTGGGTCAGCTGACTCAGCAGACCCCGCACCTGTGTCTCCTCGGCATTCTTTTCAGCTTATTCCAGTGGTGCATACTGAGACTTGGACTGATAAAGCCCTTCAGCTCCTGAATCAGAAGATGCAGACTAATATCTAATAATCATGCACTTTAATAATTCTTTAATTAATAAGGTGACCAACTGTCCTCCTTTAGGGAGGATAGTCCTCCTTTTGTAAGTTCTGTCCTCCCTTGAAAAGTGTCCTCTTACATGTCCTCCTTTTCGATATTTGAAGACTAATCTGCAGGGCTTTTGTTTTCTCATAGAAAGCTCAGAACGGCATTCCGGCACCTTTTTAATGGTTTTTTTTTTCAACTTTTGCATGAGTTGTGCTACTCCCCCTATTGGCTTTCAAAAGCTACTCCCCCTATTGGCTTTCAAAAGTTACAAAGTAACTTTGTACCTCTCCCTGCTACCCAACTACACCATCTCCTAGTTAGTCCCAAAGATACCTGGAGGAGACTAACTTCCATTTAGGGATGGAAAAATCAAAAAAGAGGAAATGCCATTTCAACGATAAATTGAATAAGGAATTTCCATTCATCACATCAAAGAAGGATAACGTTGTTTTCTGCAATATTTGCAGCAGAGAATTTTGTATTGCAGTTGGGGGCAGAGCAGCTATTACAAAACACTTGACTACCAAGAAACATAAGCAATCATCAGATGCATCTGCTTCCAGTTGTAAAGTAATAAGTTTTTTTTAAAACTTCAAAGTATTCTGAAGATGAAAAACAGTTAGCTGCAATGGAGGGAACATTTACATTCCATACCATACTATAATTCACAATCAAAGTTTTCATAGTATGGATTGTACAACTAAATTATTGAAAAAGTTTCACGATGCTAAATTTTATGCACCAGGACAAAATGCGAGGCTATTATTAAATCAGTATTTAAAAATTACTGTGACAAAATACTTACAGAAGACTTGGAAACTGCAGCATTTGTAATGGTTTTATCTGATGCATCCAATCATAATGAAACTAAATTGTATCCAATACTAGTAAGATATTTTAATGTTACCAAGGGCATTGAGTCCATTGAGGGCGAAACTGCTGAAATTTTGTCAACCATAAATAGTAATAAATGAAAACAATTTGAAATCCAGAGTTGTTGCACTAATAGCTGATAATAGAAACACAAATTTTGGTGGGCGAAGACACAAAGGGGTGAATAATGTGTATGCAAAATTACAAGATTTACTCCAAAAGAAAATACTAGGAATAGGTTGTAATGCACATATTTTGTCAAATGCAATCAACATGGTGTCATGTGCCATGCCAATTGATGTAGAAGTAATAATAATTACAATTTATTTGTATTTTAGTCGTTTTACCATTCGTGTGGCTACTTTAAAACTATTTTGTGAAGAAGCGAATGTTCAATACAAAAAACTTTTAGGATATTCAAAAGTTAGGTGGCTTTCTCTAACACCTGCTATAGAGTGTATTCTAAAATTATTTGAGCCTCTCCATTCATATTTTTTAAGTTTAGACAAATCTCCTAAAATCCTGGAATCATTTTTCAATAATGAAATATCTGAGATATTAATGTATTTTGTACATAATCAAGCATCTATTTTTCACAAAACGATTCAAAAGATTGAAGGTGAACACATTTCAGCTACAGAAGTTAGTCTTATTTTGAATGACGTTATCCTTCAATATAAAACTCGATTTGAAGAAAAATTTCTTCCTTTAGTTATAAAAAGAAAATTGTCAGACTTAGAGGAATCAAATCTGGGCATAACGGAAAAGTTTATCAAAGAAGTGCAGAATTTTTACCAAACATGTTTTCAATATATCGAAGAATGGTCTGAAACAAACATCACAGGAAATAACAGTTTTCAATTGTGGTTTTTGACTTCATCGCAAGTATATTGGACAGATATTGAATCTTGTGTTGAGTTTTTATCTAAAGAAATGCCAGACATTAAAATAGACGACAATTGTCTCTTTGAAGAAATTAGGAGACTGAATGTATTTTTAAATTCTGAAAAATTAATACAATGGGAAAATAAACACGTTGAAATTGATAAAAAATGGGTGGAAATATTCAGCCATTTCAAAAATGAACATATTCTATGTGAAAATTTATTTATTCTTATTCAATTTACGTTGTTCTGCCGTGGAACTAATGCAGCAGCTGAAAGGGTTTTTTCAATTGCTAATGATATTTGGAAAAGTGAGAAATCAAGATTGAATGTTGATACTCTAGCTATAGTACTTGCCGTAAAATTCAATATGAAGGATATTTCTTGTTCAGATATTTCCAATATATTGTTAGAAGATGGTGCATTGACAAAAAAAATATTCATTCAATGGAAAAGTACTCATTTAAATAATAATTAATAGGCATGTAAACATAATTGCAATATAAAATGTTATTGTTACAAATGTTTTTTATTATGTATTTATCATATTATAGTGTATTCTGTATTATTGTTGCAATGAATAAAATGTTTCTTTTATTTACAATATTATTTCTTCAATTTATTTGTGTCCTCCTTTTCATTGTAAAAAAGTTGGTCACCTTATAATTAACTTAAAATACTGTTGAACTAGCATAGTGATAAAGATCTTCACTTAATGTACAGAAGGTTGTTGGTGAAAACTCAGAAGAAACTTTTAACCTTAATATTTTCTTTTGAAAAGTAGAAACCTAGGCAACAATTACCTAAAGCATGATTGTGAGAAGTCTGAAAAGAGAGAATATAATCAGATCAAGGGACATACATATTATATGGAGTCCTTGGTGTTTCATTACTTGATTAAGTAACATAATCAGTGCTGCTGAGTGGGTTTATTCCTGGTTATATGGAGTAACTTGCCTGCTGGTGTTAGTGGAATATGGTTTCTCCTTGGTAGAGTATTGTTTTCTGTTTCATGGTTTGTCTGGTGTTAATCCCTGTTTATCTGTGTGTTGGCTGCTGGAAAGGATATGTTTTAGTCTTTTTATTCCTAGCTTTTTTACTGTCTCTTTTGATTAGTGTGTAGATATTATTTATTTCTATGTATCCTATTAATGACTGATTTATCTGAAGTCAGGCTTTCAGGAATTCTGTAGCATTTTTTGGATTTATCTTGGTCTAAGATGTTCACAATTTCCCAAATGAAATTGGTTGAGTCTGCCAATATGTTGCAAGATTAAGGAATTTTTGTTTTGTCTTTTGATTGCTAGTGTTTATAAGTGTACATTGCTAGTATTCTGCCTACCTCTTTTACATATTGACTGTTAACAGTCCTTACATTAAATGTTGTAGATGGCTTCTAATTTTTTTTTCTTGGACTGCTGGGTTGTTTGGTTTATTTAAGTTAATTTGGAAGGTTTTAGTTGGTTTGTCTATTATGGTGATGTCATGTGGTTTTAATATGTTGGCTATTTCTGAGATGGTTTTAATGTACAGTGATGTTATCTTTTTCATAGCTTGTGTTGTTTGTGAGCTTGTTGAGTGATTAGACACTTTCTGATAAAGTTGCATGAGTATCTATTTTATTGGAAGATATTTTATAGATGTCTGTTTCCTTTTTCTGATGTTTTAAGTTGCTGCAATGGCTTTGTACTCATCAAAATAATGTTCTTATATAGCTCCTCTTGTGGATGGTAGGGTTATTTCAAGAAGCATTTGGTAGTGTGGGTTAGTTTTCAATAGACTAACATTTGTAATTTGATATTATTTCCTTTTTTGATGAGGAAATTTGGGAAGGGTATCATGTTTCCATCTTCCTTTGTGAATTCTATTCCTTTGAAGATGTTGTTGATTGTTTTATGTATCTTCTTTAGCTGTTCCTTTTTTAGTGATGATGAAGGTATCATCTAAACGCTTCTTCGATACTTTTGAATGTATGTGTTGGAGTGCTATAGTTTCCAGACATTGCATTATGGTTTCAGCTATGAGCCCTGAGAGTGGTGATCCCATGGGCATTCCTCTGATTTGTTGGCATATTTGTCCATTTTTCTGGAGGCTTTGTCACTTCAACATTTTGGATCAAAACATGGACATCTCACAGCAGGGAGTAAATATTCTGTCAGGTCCCTATTACAGTACCTCCAGAAAATCAAAGTCCTAAAAATAGAAGAAGATGAAATTATAACTTCATTTGATATTGCAGCACTCTTCACATCCAAAGTCTCAGAACTAGTGAAAGAATCCATGACAGCAGTACTAAACACATCCAACCTAGCCAAATACATTAAGATCAAAATACCCAGAATTGTTGACCTTATCAAACTATGCTTCACTTTTGCTTTCAGTTTGATGGATAGAGATGATTATGGAGTCCTGACAGGGGATTGGAAGTGGTAAGATAGTGCTGCAGTAGTTCTCCTAATTTCTCTGTGGCCAGTTCTATTCAGCATTAAGGAAGGGATCAAGTTCAAAGCCTGTGACTTGTGGGATGTCTCGGGGCTTTTTACATTCTCACCCCCTTCTATTTAGCATCTACATCAGTGCTTCCCACACATATCCAATCACAACAGGGACATTTAAATAAGGACTTTGGGATGAGCAGTAAAAAGGACTTTCTGATACATAGTATTAGATAATGAAGGAAAATGGTTTAGAAAGCATGAAGTCACTGAGCAAGGCTATTAATTAGTTTGGAGTTAGGTATCTTCAGTATGCTAATCATACACAACATATATCCCAATCCTTCACCAACTAAGTAATGCTGTCAAATCTTGCCTGAGGAGAGGCAAGCCTCTAGGGTTCTGGGTTGGAGAAGAACAAACTTAAGCTCAGTTCTAGAAAGACTAAATAGCTGTGATTACATGGACATTTTGGATCTGAGAAATTTCCATCAGAATTGATATACAAATTGTGGATTTTTGTGGACCCTCAAATCCTGCTTGAAAAACAGCTGTGTCCACAAATGTCTTTTCACTGATTTATCTTATATGCCAATTTCATCTGTTTCTAGATCAGAAGGAGGATTACTGATATCTGGTTTGTGTTGAGTGTGGACTACTGAAATGTGCCCGACATGAGGCTGCCTCTGATAACCACTTGGAAGCTTTATCTGATCCAGAATGCAGTTATGGACATCCCAAAGAACACCCATCTAACATCTCTGCTTTACAAACTGCACTGTTACTGATTGGCTTTCAGATGAAATTAAAAGTCCTGTTTATAACATATAAAGCCCTGCATAGCATGGAGTTTTGTTATTTATCTCTCGTTTCGACCTATCATGTAAGATCAGACAAGTTGGCCTGCTCTGGCTCCCATCTAGTAAAAAGCATCTTCTCTCTGGAGCAGCATCCTCCCAGAGATTCAAATGCCCCCAATTCTGCTTTCCTTTAAACAAACTTTAAAATCCTGGATCTATGGTTTGGGTTAAAGCAAGTGCTAGCCTCTCTTTGCAATAGGTTCCTATCTCTGTTCCACTGGCATGACCATCTTCCTTTTCTGTTTTCTGATGATGTTGTAATTTTGTTGAATTCCAATTTGTCAAGAGTTGCCAAGAAATGGAATAACTTTAAAAATGTGAATTATAAATTACAAATAAATGCATACATACAAAATATGAAGATTAAGATGAATCTGATTAAATAGGCCATAAAAAACTGTCCCCTTGATATTTAAAAAGGAAGACACGTCCATACATCAGGATGAAATGGTGGACTTTCCTACAAAAATGATTTCCAATATGATACATGTTCTAAGGTATGTATTTAAGTTACTTTTAAAATACTATATCCATAACCAATCTTTTTTTTCTATTCAACTAAAAAAAGGTTCTGTATATCTTGCTGGAAAATTTATTCTGTATTCTTATTTTCCTTTTCCCTTCAGAATTATACAGTGCAAGGACTTTTTTTTTTTTAGGTAAGAAACAAAGCTACATTTCTTTTGTGATTTTGTTTTGGAAATTATGGAAAAACCCAACAAAATAACAGATTCAAGTCAATAATTGAATAGCTCTGTTTAAATGAAGTCACCCAAATTGAGAGATTAAGAGAAGGAAAAGACAGACAGACTACAACTAAGATTACCTGTTAGGACAATCCTTAAACATACAGCCCAGAAAACATGATTTTCTGTCTGTGACTTATACTGAATAGCAAGAATATATAACTATCTGTTTCTATTAATATCAGCATCTGCTGCTGTAGGGCTTTCACCCACTTTGTCAAGGTGTGTCAAGGTGCGTTTACTCACAATACTCTCTCAAGCCTGTGAGATGGTGGATTGTGAAAATACTGTAGATTAAACCATTTTAGAAGGCTTGCATGTGCCAGTTTAACAATGGAACATCAAACACATATAACCTGCAATTAATTGTTCATAATATGTGAGTATTATGTGAATTCATGGTGATCAATCTGGAGAGAGGTTGTAGGGTAGAAATGGCAATATGCAATGTCTGAATAGGGAATTATTCACTGGAAATGCTATACTGTCAAGACATAGTTTATGAACAAAAGGCCTGAAGAATAGCAGCCATCAATTTGGGTTTTTGATCTTCCACTAGTTCTGATTTCCTTCCTGTGGGTTCAGATGTGAAAATGTCACTGATGTATCTCACCGTTTGGGGAGTAGAATTTGGGAATTGGAATGGGCAAGGCATTACTATGGAGCTTGCAGTGATGCTGACACGAAGACATGCAAATTGAGTCTAAACCTGAGATAAATCTTAGGCAAATGAGCAAAGCTCAGCAGGTATATATTCTTTTGGATCCCTTTTTGGTAAATGAACTGCATACTGCATAAATGTGCACATTCACACTTGTCACTACTCCCACTTATGTCTATTTCTCACTGTGGGCAGCAAAACTAAATATATTTTCATACATGCATCCAAATGAGCAAAATATTTTTTCCTTCCCTCTCTCTCTTTTTTTAATGATTCATAATGCATGATTTTTTTTCCCAAGCATAGAACATTTCCCTTGAACCCATAAACATTTACAGAGTTTTTTTAAAAAATCCTGCCTTTATTGTTTTTATAAATAACTCAAGGTAGTGAACATACCCAATACTCCTTCTTTCTATTTCCCCACAACAAAGACCTAATCATTGACTGCTTTCTCATTAAAATTTCATATTCCCTTATTCATGCAAAAACTTTTATGAGAAGTCCAGGAGACATTATCTCTGGATTATACTTCTTCATTTCCCAATAGTTCATTTAAGCGTTTACTTTTTCATCCTTCTATTCCAGGGGTGTCAAATTTCCGGCCCACAGGCTGGATGCATCACAAGGAAACCACACCTACCCCATTGTTGGCAATGGGGAAAAAGTTCCGAAATGTCGCACGTTGTCACGTGACGTCACGGGTTTGACATGTCTGTTCTATTCCATTAACAATATAATTGTATAAGAAGCAACTGACATCTATCTATCTATCTATCTATCTATCTATCTATCTATCTATCTATCTATCTATCTATCTATCTATTATATCCCCCTCTCTCTTACTCAAGACACCATGTACAATACACTGTCCACTAATTTTTCTCACCAGGAACAACAACCATGTGAAATCAAATTGTTATGTGGCTATGTGGCTCTGGGCTTGAACCTGGATTTCCACAGACTTACCTCAATATCTTAGCAACTAAAACCTTTCTAGAGTTTATTGCAAAGATTTGCATTCTGTAGGACATGGGTAGAGTAGAACACAGTTGACTGTGATTGAACGATAAGATAATCTTCTGAACAGAGTGAGGTATTATTGGATTGATTACCTAAAAGTGTTATGAGCTTATCTCCACTATAATCTTCAAGAGATTGGTAAATACCCCTATGTTGAGAATGCTCAGATTTGTAGTCTGGAGGTTGAACTAGATTGCCCTTATGGCTTTCTTTAACCTTTCCCCCCAATGCCTTGCAAGAATTTTTAGTAGCAAATTTCAGGTGAGGATCATTTGAGAGACACTTCCCTGATAGCTGGGTATTTCCCAAGGTGTTTTTTTCTATTCTCACAAATATTCTAATTTTATTAGCCATTGGACTGAATCAAATATATATTTTACTGCTTATCATAAATTGGATATGTTTAGCAACCCTGGCATATAGTCAATTGCATACAAATTGAGAAGCAGCTCTATTTGCATGAGTATGCAAACTCACTGCATCAGCAGAAATCATTTTTTTAATATACCTTTGGAAAGATACTTTATGATCATCAGTCTAAAGGAAAGAAGAGAGACATATAAGTCCTGAATGTTTTACAATAAATTTAAAATGTCAATAAAATGTTTATCAATTCTCAGGGGATAAATTTAGCCTCTTGGGATAAATTGTAATAGTATCAATGATAAATTAAAGCTTTACTTTTTTAAAAAAAGCATGATATTACAACATATTACATAGTTACACATGTCTAGAATAGTGTTCTTTCTTGACCATGCTTAAAATTACTGCATAAGATATAGTAAGACATGGTTTATTTGAAGAGTCTTCTTCGACCTTGAATGGGAAAGAAGGAGACAGTGAACGCTGTAAAGACTTTTTACTATAGCAAATGGAATTTCAGGTAAATGCTTTTTTAAAGAAAACTGTAATTTTGAGCACTGATGGACACCCATATATCTCCTGTCTACATCTCCATAGATCAATTGGATAATTTCTTAGGCTCTCATATCATAGCCATGTGATCTTTAAGAAATGCCGTACATCTAATATCTTTTATTATTTGGTTGTTTTCCTTTTCTTTTTTTCTTTTCATTTTAATCCTATGTAAGCTGCTCAGGGTTGCAATTTGCAAGTTGGATGACTACATTAATTGTTTAAATAAATAGATAAATAAATGTGTATCATATGGTCTAACTTGCCCCTTTTGTTTCAAATCAAAACACATAATTCTACTATTTCCTGTTACATTAGAAATATAAGCACAACATGGGAATCTTTGTGATATGATTGGGAAAATTGCATTTTCTTATCTTTGTATACATCTTTTCTTAGTCCATAGATGACCTGAAAAAAAACAATGCAAACTCTGGGTGCAGGACTTTGTCCTGAAATTTTATAATATTATTGTAGAACAAGCCACTAAAACAGTCTGTCTTTGCTTCCTTTTCAGAGCTGAGAGAGAATGATTGGCCCAAGATCACCCAGCTGACTTAACGCCAAAGGTGGGGCTAGAAATTGTGGTCTCCTGGTTTTGAGCTTGGCACCTTAGCCAAACTGGTTCTGTTGCTTTGAGTCACTGATGAATCTTGTTGATTGTCTAGATCAGTGTTTCTCAACCTTGACAATTTTAAGGCATGTGGACTTCAACTCCCAGAATTCCACAGCCAGCATTGCTGGCTGTGGAATTCTGGGAATTGAAGTCCACATCCCTTAAAATTGTCAAGGTTGAGAAACACTGGTCTAGATGAATGCCTACAGTTTTCTTGCGAGATTTTGGAAGTGGCTTGCCATTGCCTGTTTCTTAGGGCTGAGAGAGTATGACTGGCCTAAGGTACCCAACTGCCTTTGTGCCTAAGGCAGGATTAGTCTCCTGATTTCTAACTTGGTGCCTTAGTCCCTTCACCAACCTGGCTGTCACTTCAAGTAGGTACTTTAAGAATAACACAATGAGGGAATTGAGGGAAATAGAGAGGGAACATTTAATGAATTAACTTGAGTTCTATATATATGATTTTGTCTTTGGATGTTTCTTGAGCACTCTGATGTAAAAATTAAAAAACTAATAAAACTTGTTTATACATATATATTAAAAAGAATAACACAATGGACTAAAGTATAGGAGGCTTAGCTATGGGTACAAAAGGTTGCAGCTAATCAAGCAACCAGAAATGGAAACAGGCAAAACTTCCTGAGTAAAGTAGTTCTGAGAAGAAATAGGGCATCCTTGATGCTTCTGCTAATATTTTCCACTCACTTTACTAATTCCAGGCCTTAGGCAGAGAACTTGCATTCAAGGGCCAGGAAAAAAAACACTGTTCTCATTTGCAGCTTTCTCAAATGGGGAGAAAAGAAACTTTGAGTAGCTTCTCCTCATCCGATCCCACTCTCTTCCTCTCACTAGACATGGGCTTTGAAAGTTAAAAATAACAGCCAATCTATAGATCCAGAAATCCATTACAAACATATGGGCTGGAATCAATTAGTTACAGCATATATAAACATGGCAGTCTTTCAAATATCTAAATTATATTTTATTATGCCAAGACCTTGAGACTTAGGAAGCTGGGTTAGTTTTGTTTTTAACCTTCTGATTAAGCACCTGTGCACAAAAACAGGCACACCTGAGTCCTTCTGTGTTAAGAATTTTAAAACAAATTTCAGGCTGTAATCTATCCAGTAGAAACTTTATGAACAGAAAAAGAAAGATTTAACACATTAGCAATTATGAATGGATATATAGAAGAATGTCTGGAAGATGATTTACATTATGGACAAGTTAATATGAAAGGTGGCAGTTTTTCCAAGTTGTAAACCATTTAATGCTGCATATGAAGAGGAAAAAAAAAGTTTAATTGGATCCAGGGACCAACTATATCCAAAAACAAATTGTACCCTAAAACAAATTTGCTCAGAAATGCCCAGAAATTAAAAAGCTACAAGACTGACAAATGCTATATTGGAAAATAATTTAGCCAACATATTTGACATTAGCTGTAGCTTCTCAACATTCTTTTGGGGTATCTCCAACAGCACATTGCTGTAATATAAATGAGAAAAGATTGATAAAGGTGTGGGAAGAAAGTGAAGCATGGTGGTTGTGCAGATGCCAAGATGCATCCAGGACTATATTCTGCAGTTAAAATCATCCAACACATTTATTGCTAGTAAATTCTTGAGATTCATGCATTTTGTGTGATTGGGGCAAAGCCAGGACAAGGTATTTTGTGTAATGGTTCCAAATGCTGTAGAATGAACCTTTCAATATTGTCTTAATGTTGTCCTCCCAGAAAGCATTAAAAGCTACATTGTTCTAAGGAATCTTTGGTAATTGATATAATACTGGTTGATTTTCTTTTATGCAATCATATCTGATGGTTATAGAGATGCTAGTTATAATTTAATTGTCTTTTGATGTTATAGGTTTGATATTGTTTTTATCATGAGCATTTTAATTTAGGGGTGATTATGTTATTTGTTTTGCCTTATTCTGAATGTTTCCTACTTATTTGTATAGATGTTTAATGTTATTGTAAGCCACAGTGATTCTTTCTGGAGGTGGCAGCATATAATTTCAATAAATAGGTAAATAAATAAATAGGATAAAGCAGGCAGCAGCCTTATCTTGTAAAAAGCTGCTTTAATAATTCAAAAAGTGTAGTTGCACAATTTCTTGACTAGTAGAGAAAATGTTTCTGAATGCTTTTGCATTGCTGTTCTGCACATGAGCAAAAGCCCACTGAATCTTTGTATTGATCCTAAGTCATTTGATTTAATTTGATTTGTCACATGAAATCAATTTGCTGCTTTGAATATTAGATTTAAGGTGATGTGACCGCTTCACACAGCAGTAGTGATTAAGAATGATGTAGACTTTCTGTCTTCCTCAGCAAAGAGTTAAGCTGCATTGATTGAAGATAGTAAAGGTGCTCCTGATCAAGAATTAACTGAAGCTACAGGAGTAACATGAGACCCAGAAATGTCACTAAACTGCAAATCTGGACTCTCAAAGAAACTGCTATCCCAGTGTGACCCTTTGTACCCTTAGTACAGAAGAGCTTGGCTAATGACCAAGAATACTTTGCCTACTTAGGAAGAACAGTTTGCAAATTCACATCTAAACTTTTGCATCATTCAGGCAATAATTCTGGAGTGTGATATATATTTATCACATGATTCACTCTTAAATATTCCAGATGGGAAGCAAATACTTCAGCTGAACCTTGTTAAATTTTGCTGCTATCTAAGTGTGAATGATATAAAATTAAATAAATTGTGACTTTAATTCATCCAATACTGATATCCATTTCTTCATTCAACTAAAAATGTCCTATAAGGATGTATTTAATTAGCAAATCATAAACTGTAAGTAGTTTGGATCACTGGTTAATCCCTGAACTATGACTTTCCCCTTCCCCATACATACTGCTAACATTTACTTGATCTGATTAATTTGTAATTATTATAATCTGAAGCTTTGGTTCATAATAAGGTATTTCAGGTATGATCAAAGGATTTGTAAAACCTAAATATGCTTATCTGAATCAAAGTTGCTCCAAGATGTCCATAAATGACCATTTGAGTTTTGTTGTTATCTGGGCATTTTCTGGCATTTTATGATTATATGGGATCTGTTATGTCCTGAGTCTGTGAAAGCAGGCTCGGGGCATTGCAATGGTCCCGGGCAGGTGCAAGCTGCCCGGGACCAGACTGGCTGTCACCAGCACTTGTGCGCATGCGCGGGTGTGAGCGCGCCAAATGTAACAGTTTGGCCCAGGAATCGCCTATAAAAGGAGCAAGGAGATTTGGGCGTTGTCGGCGTCTTGTAACCAGTATGCTGAACAGAAATAAAGAGGTTCCTGAGAACTACAACTGCTTCTCGTGTCATTGCCATTTCGCGAAGGACTTAACACTGGCGACGAAGGTGGGATTGCCTTACATCGACTGAAGACAGGTGTAAGCTTACCCTAGAGTCCTGAGCAGTAGGAACGGCGTTAACTCAGCAGCTGCCCGCCAACCCAGCGAACATCGGGGGTAAGCTGGCTGATAGACCCTTACTTTTCTACAAAAATGGCAAAAGTTGGAAGACTTTCAGAATTCGATGTCTCGCATCCGGAAAGATGGGAGTCCTATGTAGCCAGGGTGGAAAACTATCTTAAAGTCATTCAAGTAAGAAAAGATAGTTTAAAAGCCGCCACCCTGCTGTGCGTTTGCAGTCAAGACGCATTCGAAATCGCTGAAAACATAGCAGCACCTGTACCTCTAGAATCTGTTAACTACACAGATCTCAAAAAACTACTAAAGAAACACTTCCAGCCCAAGTTGTCGGTCATCGCTTGGCGCCACACCTTCAAACAGAGGGATCAGCGACCCGTAGAATCAGCCAAAGAATACATTGCTGCGCTGAGAAAAGCCGCTAAACACTGCGAGTTCAAGGACCTAGAAGAACGGCTGAGAGACAGATTTGTATGCGGAATGGGGCATAGAGAATTGCAGCAGAGACTTTTCGCTAAAGAAGACCTATCATTCCAAGATGCCTTGAGAGAGGTTACTGCAGAAGAGGCAGCGGGCAGCACCATCAAGAACATGAGGCCGATCAGAAGCACTCCAGAAGCTGTGTCCGTGCACCAGGAAGAAGTCCAAAGGAACCCAGAGGAGGATCCTGATGATGAAGTAGACCGTCTCTACCCCACGAAAGAAGGGAAACAGAAGGAAAGCTCTTCAGCTCTCCCCAAATGCCTCAGTTGTGGAGGTCGCCACAAGAGGACCGACTATAGATTCTGCTCCGCTATCTGTAGGGCATGCGGAAAACAGGGACACATTGCAGCTGTGTGTCTGGGCCGTCAGAAGGTACAACTTCGGGAAGAATTGCTCCTGAAAGGTACCAGAGTCCCCAGCCAAAACAGGGTGGGTTTCTGTGCTTCGCGAAGAAGCATCTATAGGACAGGCACACACAAGCCCATTAAGAAAAAGCTGTCACTTAAAGTGAAGCTACAAGGGGTTCCATTGGCTATGGAACTGGATACGGGGTCTGCACTTTCAATCATTTCCATGCACACGTTCAGGAAGATTTGTTCTGGCAGCGGATTTCAGGCCAAGCTGAGGCCTTCCGACATTGTGTTAACAGACTTTCAAAACTCCAGAGTGTGTGTTAAGGGGGAGGCCACCCTTAACGTACAGTATAAGGATTTTGAAGGTCCACTAGATGTAATAGTAGTAGGGGGTGAGCGAACGAGTCTCATAGGACTCGATTGGTTTGAGGCCTTGGGAATACACGTCACAGGGCTCAATAGCTTGCAAGCAGTAGACATACAAGAAGTCTGCAAAGAATTTGCAGATGTTTTCAGCCCACAGCTGGGCACGTACAAAGGATCCCCTGTGTCACTGAAATTAGACCCCACTGTCAACCCTATTAGAATTAAAGCAAGAAGGGTTCCTTTTGCCTTGAAAGGTAAAATTGACACCGAATTAGACAAATTGATTCAGCAAGGAGTTTTAGAACCTGTCGACTCCAGTCCTTGGGAGACCCCCATTGTCACGCCTCTTAAGGCAAATGGGGACATTCGCATCTGTGCAGATTACAAATGCACTCTGAATAAGGCATTGCAGCAACATGCCTATCCTGTTCCCGTGGTCAGTCATATTCTGGCCTCCCTCAAGGGGGGGCGTGTTTTTGCAAAGCTTGACCTAGCTCAGGCGTATCAACAGTTGCCTATTGACGATGCTGCTGCTGTAGCTCAAACCATTGTAACCCACAGGGGGGCATTCAAGGTAAAGAGGTTACAATTTGGAGTAAATGTGGCTCCTGGAATTTTCCAAAGCGTAATGGAAAACACACTACGGGGTATACCACGGGTTTGCGCCTATTTTGATGATGTCTTAATTGCTGGAGACTCTACACACAACTTAGCTGAGAGATTACAGGCTGTCCTGCTGAGGTTCAGGAAAACGGGCCTCAAACTTAAGAAGGACAAATGTAAAATTGGGGTGCCTTCTACAGATTTTCTGGGATTCAAAATTGATGCTACCGGGATTCACCCTGCTGAATCCAAATTGAAAGCTATTATGCATGCTCCGAGGCCAAAGTCCAAGGCCGAGCTACAGGCCTTTCTGGGCCTTCTGAACTTTTACAACTCCTTCCTTCCAAACAAGGCTAGTGTAGCCGAGCCTCTTCATAGGCTCCTAGACAAACAGGCAGTGTGGCAGTGGTCACAAAAACACGAAGCAAGTTTCAATGAGGTTAAGGCCTTACTCACTTCTAACAGTGTGCTCGCATATTTCAATGAATCCCTTCCTGTGTGCATCGCTTGTGATGCTTCTCCTTATGGGGTGGGAGCTGTACTAAGCCACCTCAGACAGGATGGAACTCAGGTTCCTGTTGCATATTACTCCAGAACCTTGTCTTCTGCAGAGAGAAATTATGCTCAAATTGACAGGGAGGCTTTAGCTGTTGTTGCTGGAATCAAAAAGTTCCATGATTTCCTATATGGCAGGCATTTCACGGTCTTCACTGACCATAAGCCTTTGTTGGGGCTGTTTACCACACATAAACAAATTCCCCAAATCATCTCCCCCAGAATGCTGAGATGGTCTATCTTTCTGTCTGCCTATGATTTTTCCTTATTTCACAAACCGGGGAAAAAAAATGGGCCACGCTGACGGCCTCAGTAGATTACCCCTGCCAGTAATAGAGGCTGACCCTGCACCAACAATCAATATCCTCTCCATTCAGGCCTTGCCTGAGTCCCCTTTAGATGCCAGGGATGTGGCTGCTGAATCAGCCACAGATCTCACACTTTCTCGTGTCCTATCTTGGGTTTTATCTGGATGGCTAGAGAGCTGTCCAGGCACTGAGTTTCAGAGTTTCTGGTCCAAAAGGAACGAGTTATCCACTTTCCAGGGTTGTCTGCTTTGGGAGAGCAGAGTTGTCATTCTTGCCTCAATGAGGACTAGGGTCTTAGGTTCCCTCCACGAGGGTCATCCTGGCATTGTACGTATGAAGGCGCTTGCGCGCAGCCATTTGTGGTGGCCTGGGTTAGACAGAGACATTGAGGCTAAGGTGCATGCATGCCACCTTTGTCAATGCTCACGCCCTGAAATGCCCCAAGCTCCTGTTCATAGATGGGAGGAAACACAGTCTCCATGGTCTAGGGTGCACATTGACTATGCTGGGCCCTTTCAGGGTCAATTCTTCTTGGTCCTGGTTGACAGCCATTCAAAATGGCTTGAGGTTGTACCTGTCTCTTCCACCACCACTGCAAAGACTATTCAAGTACTGAGGGGGATTTTTGCTGCACACGGGCTTCCTGATGTCCTCGTATCTGACAATGGCCCTCAATTCACTTCTTCCGAATTCCAAGCTTTCTTACAGGCCAACATGATTCGTCATGTCACCTCTGCACCTTTCCACCCATCCACCAACGGTATGGCTGAACGCATGGTTCGCATCACCAAGGACGTTTTGAAGAAAATTACCTATGGAGACTGGCATCACAGGTTGGCTGACTTTCTCCTTTCTTATCGCACTACATCTTCCACTTCTACCGGGAGGAGCCTAGCTGAACTTCGTTGGGGGCACAAACTGACTACCAAGCTTGACCGGTTGCACCCGGACAGACTACCTTCCACAATCACACACCTCAGGGCACATAGACAACTGCTTGTGGGTGCCCCAGTTTGGACTCGTAACTACGGGCCTGGTCATTCATGGGTCCCTGCCACTGTGTCCAGGGTCACAGGTCCTTTGTCCTACGAGGTTTTCCTGGACGACGGTCGTGTCCTGCGGCTACACATCGACCAGCTCCGCACTAGACGGGACCTTCCCACTGAGATTCCTGGTTCTTTTCCAGGGGGGGAGGGGGACCCTTTTGGGCAAAGGGAAGAGTGTGGGCTGCCGCCTATCATTAACGAGGGAACTACTGACAGCTCATTCCGAGATTCCGCAAGTGCTCCACACAGGAATTCATGGAGCCCAACTAGAACTCAGGCACCAGTGCCTACTCCAGCCAGGGAGTCACCCCGGGGGCATAATCAGTACTCACCCGAATCACCCAGTACTCCAGTCAGGGAGGATACCCGGGAGCATCCAAACAACCCACACCCTGCAAGAGAGCTGGCACCCATTCTGTCTAGTTGGCCCAACACTGCCCCTGTCCCCAGAAGGGGGCAAGCACACAGGGAAGTGGTCAAGGAACTGAATCCCGACTACAACACCTCTGGCATCACCCAGGGGACAACTGAGTTTTGGGACAGTACTGAAACCCCAGCAATCCCGGGTACAGAACGGGAACATGAGGAAAGACAACCTCTTGACAGGTCTAGGACAGACCTGGGAGGTTCTACAGAGTTGCCCAACAGTGACAGTCACTTAAGAGGGCCAGAGAGCCTGCAGCTAAGCAGGACAACCAGGTCAAACAGAGAAAGAAGCCCTGGCCTGACAAGCCCGGTGGGCAAGCAAGCAGGCCAGGCATTGGAGCACAGTCCTTGGGGATCACCAGGGCCTAGCAAGGAGAACAGGCATACATCACCCCTCAGTCAAGGGATACTTGGAAGGTACCCAGAAGTCAGGAGGTCACAGAGGGCTAAAAGATCTCCTAAGTATTTAGAAGATTTTGTAACCCTACTGGCAAAACAGAGTTAATGGAGAGCATTCCTGTACACATAGGAAAATAGAACACTGGGGAACAATAGAAGCACAAGGAATAACTGGTATAAAGCTGGTATGGTTCCACACTCGTATTGGGTTGTATATTATTATTTGTATGATCATAGTCTTAGCCGGGGGGGGGAAGGGGTGTTATGCCCTGAGCCTGTGAAAGCAAGCTTGGGGCATTGCAACGGTCTCGGGCAGGTGCAAGCTGCCCGGGACCAGACTGGCTGTTGCTAGCACTCGCGCGCATTAACAAATGTAACAGTTTGGCCCGGGAATCGCCTATAAAAGGAGCAAGGAGATTTGGGCGTTGTCGGCCTCTTGTAACCAGTATGCTGAACAGAAATAAAGAGGTTCCTGAGAACTACAACTGCTTCTCGTGTCATTGCCATTTCGCGAATGACTTAACAGGATCAGTTCAGTGAATGTGCAGGGTTGCAGTTTTGAGAATTATGTATTCCTTGGCATTGTCTGAGAAGGAACACAAATAGTATTTTTCTTTGTGTATAACATTGGGCAGCTGAGAGAATAAAATGCTTTACTCAACCCCAATAGCAATAACACTTATATACTGCTTTACAGTGCTTTACAGGCCTCTCTAAGTGGTTTTACAGAGTCAGCATGTTGCCCCCAACAATCTGGGTCCTCATTTTACCTATCTTGGAAGGGTAGAAGGCTGAGTAAATCTTGAGCCTGAGAGAATCAAACTGCCAAACTGCTGGCAGCCAGCAGTCAGCAGAAGTAGTCTTCACTACTGCATTCTAACCACTGAGCCACTATAGCTCTTACTTATGTTTGTCATTCTTGAGATTTCTAGTGAAATATAGTACAGACATTTTTATCTCATTTATATTTCCATTCTTTTAAGACTTGCAGTGGGAAAACTTCAGTTAGACTGTCTTTACTGGGAAAAATCAACAAATAGGATAACATTCTAATTGTACTGGCACTTCCATGTTTAAATAAAACAAAACTAGTCTTCAGCAGACTTTGTTCATTCAGTTTATCCTCATTGTAAGCCACTCTTTTTTTTTTTCCTGGTCAGCTTTCCCTAACTTAAGTGTCCTTCAGAGAAATAGGTACTTTAATTGAAAAATTCTGACGCCGCACAAGTAATGGTTGGGAATTCTGTTAGTCACCAAGTTGAAGAAGATGGTTCTAGGACTTAAAGATAATTCAAGAAGAACCATAACTTGGAATTTTACTTGGATTAAATTCCAGGTTCTATTTGTAACATTTTCAAATAAAACATTGGATAATTTGAAAGATTTACACCTTAGAATTTGTAGAGCATCCATAAGAGAAGATAATCCATAATTGTTATCCAAACTGGTAAAAGATTATTTTCCTCCAGTACTATTAGAATTGCTCAACATTTTGCAAACAAAGGTGTTTTCAGATATATATTCTTCTTTAGAGATTCTTATGAAGAAGATATATGGGCAATATATTACATTTCCATGCTAAGGAAGGTCTGCAACATGACAGCAGGAACACACTTCTTTGAAGATAGTGTCCAAGGTTTCAAATCAATTCAGTGTAATAATAATACCTAAATGTTAATAATGAAGAAGATAAAGTTGTTAATTCTTATCATTAGATATTAATATATGGTTAACATGGACACTTTGACTCTCTTACCATTATTATTTTTAATTATTTGTATATCAAGTCTCTTTTGTTTCATTCATGAAGAATTTAATTAGTTTTTTTTTTTAATTTAGAAAAACTCATTTATGTAAGTTGAACTGAACAGATCTAGTTACTAAGGCTGTCTTTTGGAGAATATTGGGTGATAATTCTTGCTTGTGTAATAATCCATTAAATGCACAGGAATTCAAACTTATTTAATTGTTAAATGGATGGACGTGATCAGTTTTATTCCAATACAGGTTTTTTTTAAAAAAAAATCTCAAATGCTTTTAATCTCATTAATGAAAGCATAAACTAATGAAAGCATAAACCTGGATACATCATTACTTTTGAAACCCATCCCCTGAAATGAATGAAATTCTTAATCATCCTTAGAGCTAAGTCATGAAAAATCATACTATTCTTGGGGAATATATCCATATCCTCATTCCACATCCATATCTGTCTTTCACTGGATATTACATTAATAATGATACATGCACTAACTTCAAATGAAAAAAATGTTTCTGAGGTATAAGGCCTTCCAGGTTTGGTTTTCTTAGAAAGGGGGGCCCACTTGAGCAAAAGAAAAGGGAGACACATTTCTATCTAACTTTTAAATAATAAATCTTATGTTCAACTGCAGATCCTAAAAGAAGTTTCTTTTTTTTAAAAAAAAAAGACACCTCCTTGATACCAAGGCTATACTTCATTTCTCTGCCTTGCAAAATGCAATGTCTTATATAGAGAATGGTTTTTAACCTCATTCATATTTGGGATAGAGGTAGAATGGAAAAAAAATGATTTTCCCCAAACAAAAAGATATTTGTTTCCCAGGCATTATAGGCTATTTGTTTGTCACATCTCTAATAAATGACAGCTAAGCATATATTTTTGCTGAATGAAAAAGTATTTCTGAATAGACTTTATGGCTTTCTGATAATTCCTTATTAATATTTATTAATAAAGTTTTTTATATTGTGCAACCCACTTTTTTACATTTTTATTTTTATATATTCTTGTTCCCTGTTCAGAATAATCCTTAGTGAGATGGGCAGCTATATCAATTTGATTAATCCATAAACAGAAAGACTGCCAATTCTAAAAGCACTTTAGTGAATATTCATATTTGATCTCTATTCTCTCACTCTTTTCCCCTTAATATCCTAATGGTAAGTTGACTTTCCAATTTCCCTCACTATTTTTTTTTACCGTAATTATCTACTTTAGTTACCACATTTTGTGTTACCATTTTTCCCACTTTTACTTATGTTTGGAACTGCATGAACTGAAGCAAAAACTTGGCCTTATCCATTGAGAATTATAAATTCTTTTTACATTCCCACATAACTGTACCGATCAGATACTGTGATATGTTGTATTGAAGACTTGCTTGAGACTTGCCTGAGATTACTTTCAGATCAATTTTTGAATGGAATGAGAGACTTGAACATAGGAGAGAGACTGAAATATACACTTTCATACAAATATCATGGGAAAGAGAAAATTCTTCCACAAATTCTACTTGCCCTGATAAATCAAACTCTTGCTGTTAGGCTTGCATTATGCAATGTGCTACACATGAAGCTGTGTTTCAGTAAGAGCCTTCTGAGAAGAAAGATAAACTTTAAATTGGAATAATAACAGAATTCATATTCTACAGTTTGTCCAGGAAGCAGATAGAAAGCTATCAGATAGTATGAATTGTTCCAACCACATCATCCTAATACTGTTTCCTTTGCATTGCATTTCAATAACACTTTCCCATTCAGTTTAAAAACTTCATTGAGGAATAGTAAGTTTAAGACTTTTTAAAAGTGGCTGAGCTACATCTCCCAGCAATTCCAGCAAGCCTGCCAATGATATGCTGGGACTGCAGTTCTGATACACCATTCTTTGGAAAGAATGAAGAGAAGAGTAACAAAGAAGATTAGGGGCCTGGAGACTAAAACACACAAAGAGTGGTTGCTGGAATTGGGTATGGCTAGTGTAGAGAAAACAAGGACTAGGGACAGTGGTGGTATTCAGCCAGTTCGCACCAGTTCGGCAGAACCGGTAGGTAATTTTTTTGTTGCCCAGGCCCAGAATGGACTTCCAGAAGCGGCATCCACACAAAGAACTGATTGTTCACATATTTGAATCTGACCACTGATTACGGGTAACATGATAGCAATCCTCCAATATTTGAGGGGCTGCCACAAAGAAGAGAAGGTCAATCTCAATCTATTTTCCAAAGCACCTGAAGCCAAGACAAGAAACAATGGATGAAACTAATCAAGGAGGGCTTCAACCTAGAACTAAGAAAAAATTTCCTGACAGTGAGAATAATCAACCATGATATAAAAAAAGATGTTGAGGCTCTGGAGAGAATACAGAGAACAGCAACAAAGATGATTAGGGACTGGAGGCTAAAACATATAAGGAACAGTTGCTGGAATTGGGTATGTCTAGTTTAACAAAGAGAAGGATGAGGGGGGGCATGATAGCAGTGTTCCAATATCTCAGGGGCTGCCACAAAGAAGAGGGAGTCAAGCTATTTTCCAAAGCGCCTGAAGGCAGGACAAGAAGCAATGGATGGAAACTAATCAAGGAGAGAAGCAACCTAGAACTAAGGAGAAACTCCCTGACAGTTAGAACAATTAACCAGTGGAACAACCTGCCTTCAGAAGCAGTGAATGCTCCAACACTGGAAATTTTTAAGAAGAGACTGGACAGCTATTTGTCCGAAATGGTATAGGTTTCTTGCCTGAGCAGGGGGTTGGACTAGATGACCTCCAAGGTCCCTTCCAACTTTATTATTATTATTATTATTGTTGTTGTTGTTGTTGTTGTTGTTGTTGTTATATAACCAGTGAAACACCTTGCCTTCAGAAGTTGTGGGTGTCCCCTCGCTGGAGGCTTTTAAGAAGAGACTGGATAGCCACTTGCAACAAATGATATAGTGTCTCCTGCATGAACAGGAAGTTGGACTAGAAGACCTCCAAGGTCTCTTCCAATTATGTTACTCTGTTATCATTAATTACCCATTGATCTTGTCCTAAAGATTCTGTATCCAAGACTATTTTGATTTCAAATAAGAATATTACATTGATCACTCTTCCTCTATCAGAAGTAAGGGAAAAAGGATGCAGAAGATGACTTCATTGATAATGATCCTTGTGCTGTAGACATGTTGCCTCCAATTGTGTTATCTGTCTGAATTAAATTTTCTTTGCAGCATTGTTCATTTCATTTTGGCTGAAATTTAGATTTCTATAGGTCTGCTTCACATTTTTGATCATTCCTATAATTCTGTTAAACATTTTTGTTATAAGCCATCTGACAGAAAGGCAGAATTATAAATGCTAATTCTATATTCATGGACTTTCACATTCACACCAATGGAGACAAAGGAAAACTATAATTCACGTGGAAATATATAAGACAGTTCTTGAAAGTGAGTCAACTTATTATATGTATCCAAGATCTTGTTCCTAAAACTTCATAGCCTGTCAATACTTAACCTTTTAAAAAAAAAATGGACCTCAGGTTTTTTCATGCTAGCCTATTCATTATGAGAAAGAATGTAATAAAAATATTAAACAGCAATATTATAAAAAATATAAAGACTGTGGATGCATGCAGCAAGTTAAGCAATTTTACTAAACACCAAATTTGTTATTCTACAGTGCTCTGTACTGTGATAGATCTAGTTTGCCATGAATAACAAATCTAATTGCCCATCATATCTTGCTCTGGATTGACATGCACCAGCAAGTGAATAGCTTTCGAATGGCATGCAACATTAAATCTATAAGAACTTGGAGGTTTTTCAAGGTGATCTGAATGCTGTAGAGATTTTTTTCCCCTTTACATTCCTATTAAATTATCTAATTTTTAAAAGATAGTTGGTCCTTTTTGCTTTGTTAATAAAGATTCCAGAAATTCTTAATTTGATTTTTAAATTGTGCATATTTGCTCATTAACTAATTCAGTGATTTTTTTAAAAAACCTACTCATTTTTACAGTATTGAGAGAGCTTCCCATACATTCTGCATCCATATGATTTGCATCCACATTTTACATTAATGTTCAAAATTTTCTCCCAATGCATGCTTTTTCCCAGGCATGGTACACTCAAAATCAGTTATGCCAAGTTGCATTGATTTTAATAAAATTAGCTCCTGACCTTCCTCAATTTACTGTTCATGTAAGTAAGCACTGCAGGCTAGGGGAAGGAAGGATGAAGCTTCTTAAGAAATGAGAATATTCTATATCATTAAATGTTGTGTTTAAATATGATCCAAGAATAAAGCTTTCTAGAAATGTTTCTAAGTTCTTCCAGCATTCTGAGTACTGTCATTTCTTTGTAAGTTTATTTCTAATACAATAATGAGTTTAAATTAACAAATGGCAGGTTCATTGCCATGGTAACAGTTCTTACATGCAATCAAGCTGCTTGCTTTAAAAAATATTTTTAACGAACTTTTGCTTTACTTTCTTCTAAGAAAACTAAGGCTAAGAAATGGGACTTCTGCATTTTAGTATATGGAACTGAAAATTTAGGATAAGGAGTTTATCTTGGTAATAGAATATATTCCTATTTAATTTGAAGACCTAATGCTGTAGATAAACGTAGATACTCTCTCTTCATAGAATAATTAATAGTGTTATTTATTGTGCTATAGGTTTTTCTTCAGTCATTTATTGAGTTCATTAGAAACTGAAATACATATGGATTTTTTTCTTTCATTTAATTGTGCCTGATTCGCAGAGATAGTCTGGATAGGTCCCATAGTTTTCTTGACAAGGTTTTTCAGAAATGGTTTCCCATTTCCCCCTTCCTAGATCACGATCAGCCAAATGGGTTTATGCCTAAGGCAGGACCAAACTCCCCATTCCCTGGTTTGTGCTGGATGCCTTAGCCACAACACCAAACTGACTCTCAGTAAAGCATTACCAGAATTTAATGGTACTAAAATAGCTCCAGGGAAAGGTAGTATTTTAGTATGAATAGTTGCCATGGTAATGAGTTAAACCCTCCAGTATTTAATATGTGTACAATTTTAGCACATTAAATTTCTATCTATGTCTTAAGCAATGAGAAGAACCTAACAACAAATCCATTTTCTTCTGCATTTAAAATATGATTTAATCCAGCAGGTAACTTATTATACTGGATGATCTTTGCACCAAAGGAAATAAAAAAAAATGATTACGGTTACTGACTTTTCCCAGAAGTTAGCAGAAGGAAGGAAGGAAGGAAGGAAGGAAGGAAGGAAGGAAGGAAGGAAGGAAGGAAGGAAGGAAGGAAGGAAGTCTTATGGCACTTTAAAACTTAATCTGTTTTATTATAACAATAGGATAGGAGAAAAGGTATGGAACAGTGAGGAAGGAGACAGGAAGAGAGAGATTATACTTCATACAAATAGCTTTTTCTCACAGGTATTGGCAAAAGAGAACTGATGGGCAGTTATGAATGCAGAAGTGATAAATGGGACCCACACTGTATGACAGCTGAATCACACCATGAACCATCTGATAGAGAGATAGTTTGAAGCTCATCCAGAGTTTCTTGGTAACCAAAAGCAACACAATGTAATCAAAGTGTTGTGTGATTCCCACTTCACAATCTTCTGCTGGTTTCGCATATTGCCCATCTGTTTTCTGGGGATGCCTAGGGATATGGGGAAAGGCATTAGTGAACCATCCAATGCCAGCAGTTAGGTCATCTCATGGAGTCATGCCACAAAACTTCAGATGGTTTTCATTAGGAAAATGAAAGAAAGTAAGATGCTACAGGAAAAAATAAAGACTATTTCATCACTATCAGCATTCCCTCTCTCAGAATATATGACACTATCACAGGGTATCTAATGTTCAACTGCCTGCCCAAGCATAAGTGTCAGTGGGCCATTTAGCAGTCAGGAATACTTCAGACTGTGATGATACACATTTTCTTAAATGCTTCATTTTTCATTCTTAATATTGTTTCAGCTGTGAATACTAGTTGAAAAGCTTATTTTATACTAAAGGTCCCAGCCTTATGATGACACTATGCACACCAGTACAGAAGGTGTGAGGCAGTTGATTTAGAATAGTTCAGAAGGGGCTGAATCCAGTATGGAATGAGAGGCCACATGTATTGACTGATATATGCAATCCTTGCTTGAGGAATAACATGTGTGAAACAACACTGAAGTTGAGGAAGAATTAGCTGATGAGAACTAGAAAGGCATTCAAGGTGTTTAGGAAAGGTTATGAGAGAAAAAAGGAAATTCCTTATTGGAGTATCATCTAAATTATATAATAAACAGTTCTAATTATAATGTATTATAATATGCAGTTCTTTCAGGGTTTGCATTTACCCCAGGTTATCCAAACCTCACTCACACACACACACACACATGCACTAAATTTTTGGATTGCTAACAAAGTGTTAAAGGGAGACTGGTATAGCTATTTCGAGTTAATTAGCTCTCATCAGCCAGCCATACCCTTCTGAGATTCGAACCTGGGCTGCTTGCACATTAGGCAGCTATCTTGACCCCTAGCACACAGGCTCTTTCTCATTTTGTCAACTGTATCAAGGAGGGAAGAGACAAAGGAGGAGATATGTCTTGAGTGTTTTTTGATGCACCCTGTTGTCCCAAATATGGGAAGAAGAAATACACACACACACACACACACACACACACACACACACATCTTTCTGAGTTAGACCTCAAAGCAAGTCAAAATTAAGAGTGCTGCCAAAATATCAAATCTGATTTATACATTACAATCCCACCTGTCTGATTTATCCAACATTATAAAATAAGTGATTTAAACTATAATATTAACTCAGTGGGGGAAAAAAACAAAAATTACAAATACAGCTACACTAATTTCTAAGAATAATCTTTCAATACTTGTTTATTACCCCAATTCCCAGCTACATCATTATATAGCAATAGCATTTAGACTTATATCCTGCCCCATAGTATTTTACAGTTTACAATGTCAGCATATTGATCCTCTCCCCCCAACAATCTAGGTTCTCATTTTACCAACCTTGGAAGGAAGAAAGGCTGAATCAAGCTTGACCTCCATCAAGATCAAACCCCTCGCTGCGGGCAGAATTTGTCTGCAATACTGCATTCTAGCCATTGTGCCACCAGGGCTCCTAAATCATCGAGGTGTCTTAGTTTGGACAATGACGCATCCCATTTATTGAACCTGATGTCCATGACAAATGAATAGTTAAATAAAATTGCAAAGAAAGCATTTATGTAGTATGCCATTTATCATAATAAAACAAGGATAGCAAAGATTTTACAATAGTTATAAAAAAAAAGATCGATATGTTGTTCCCCCAAAAATACATACATACATATCATATATGCATTCATAGTTTTAATAAATTTTGTTAGTTCCTGAAGGCCAGGTTGGAAAGTAGATGCTATCACAGAGAAGGCTCCCTTATGGGTTAGTGCCAAATAGCAATTTGACTCAGAAACATGTTTTGCTAAAGCTTTTTTAAAGTAGCTATATTATTTTCTAAGTCAAAACATTGCTCCTGGCTGTCTCCACATGTGTGTGCATACACAGCTGCTATCCTATTTCGAAATATTGCTTTCAATGCATCATGTTACTGTAATAGCTATCCACCTATCATGACAGAAGTAGCAGTATCTCCATTAGGAATATTTACTAGTTCTACTGTTTACAGCTAGATATGTCACGAGAAAGACAATGATGAGTAATTAAGAGGCAGCCAGTGCAACTTTTTGTCATCTTAATCTTTTAAGCTTTTTTTTCCAGTGTAGATATATTAAATGCAATGTGCTTTTAATAATACAAAACACACAACTGAAGCCTCGATAGGCCACTGCATTTTTGTTTGGTTGCAATTTTTGCCATCTACACTCATCCATGAACCAGAATACATTTATGTAGCATTATAAAGAAACACAAAAACGTATAACAGAGAAAAGTTAATATTTAATTTACAAATAATTAAAGCAAAATACATAAAAAGAATAAAGCTGATGAAACAACTTCTTTAGTTTCAAAACTCAGCAAAATTACAAAATTAGTAAAGTAAAATATCTTTAGATTTCGATCTTCTGCTGTGAAAGATCGTAAACAAATCTTAATTACAAAGGTTTATGAATTTTTTTTCATGAATCTGGTCTTACTTCTGAAAACTTGAAAATGTTTTAACAGTCATCATTTTTCTTGCTTTTTTCTTTTAAATCAAGATTTTATTTGGGCTGTTGCACAAACACATTTAGCTCTGTTTTTGCACGTTTTTGTTGTATAATAGGCCAGTGTGCATCTGTGCATTGATTTAATCAGTGTGTGAAATCCTGTTTATTTTTTTCTGCTGTAGTGACTTCTTCTATCGATGGAATTAGGAGGGCTGGATTCACTGCCTGCTCCTCAACCTTCCCATTTGTCCTGAAAATATGTTTCATACTCTAATACAGTGTTTCCCAAACTTGACAATTTTAAGGCATGAGGACTTCAACTCCCAGAATTCCACAGCCAGCGTTGCTGGCTGTGGAATTCTGGGAGTTGAAGTCCACATGCCTTAAAATTGTCAAGTTTGGGAAACACTGCTCTAATACTTTGGACCATACATTACCAAAACTGTTTGATGTCTGGATGTTTTTAAGTACTGTAGGAAGTCAGCACCCACCCAACCCCAGAGAATGAAATGTTTTGGAGAATATTAAAAGAGGCAGGATAAAATATTTCCCCTGAAGGAGAAATGGAGAAAATTCTTAACAAAGGCAGAAACAGCCCCAGTCTCCCTTCCTGAAGGAAAACCTTAAGAGGCCAATTTTTAGAAGTGGAGATTTTTTTAATCCATTCAGAGAGACTGGGGCCACCCTATTCATAGGCAAAACATCTTCAGCCACAGCCCCCCACAGAAGACTGTAGCTGATGGGACTCCTAAAACAAAGACTCCTAAAATCTGCATTCTCCACCCAGCTCCAAGGACAGGGCATAATCTCCAAGCCATAATGGGAGTTGGGCAACCATAATTAGAATACCAAAAGGGCAGACTCAAGCAGAGGTCAAAGTACATTTCACAACAGGCATTTCAAACACAAAGCCCCAAAGAATGTATACAAACCCACCCACTCTCAACTCCATTTTATCAGCTGTCCCAGAACTGCCTGCTTTTGTTGGTTCTGCTCATCATTAAACCTTCTTTCCTAAGCAGCTAGCCTCCATTTTATTTCCAGTATCTTAGCCTCCATTTTATTTACTCCCAGTTTGGAACTGGACCTGATTTTTCTTTCAACAGTACTTTTAAAAAGAAATGTGAATCACCAGCTATAACTTCATGATCCATCAGCACTATTTAATCTCAGAAAAAAATATATCACAGCAGGTTTTTTTTTTTCAAATTTTAAGCAATTAGGGCATTTCTCTTAGGAGAGAGGATGTTAATGTGGCATATGATTACCATGTTGAATTTTCTGACTAAAGTTACTGTGTGTCAGGGGGAATAGGGAGAAATGTAGAAAACTCTAATTCAATGTTTCTCAGTCTAAGCAACTTCAAGACTTGTGGACTTCAGTTCCCAGAATTCAGCAATCAGCTGCTAAGATTGAGAAAAACAGCTCTAATTCTTCAGTTGCCATCTAGTCCTTAACCTGAATTTTTCAGCTAAGATTTGGTAGCCCTAGTATTGATGCAACCTCTGGTCAGTGCTCTACCACAAAGAAATAGCTTGGAGCCAGCCATCTAGCTGTTTCATACCAGGAGTGTGTGAAGCCCTGGCTACCAGAACAAGTCAGCTCCTTTCACTGAAGCCACCAGCAAATGACTAACACTGAGATGCGGAGAGGGAGCATCATTTGAAACAGTCTAAAAAACTCTACTTATCCACAGTGTCTTGCATCTAAATGTCTTGTATCTAAATGAATCTAAACAGCTAAATCACTGAAGCCACCAGCAGATGATTAATACTGAGGAGAGGTGGCATCATTTAAAATAGAGTCTAAGCAGTTAAATCAAGCATTGGGATTCTTGGAATTCTCTGAGTATTCTTTCTCTCCCCCCTGACCACCAAGGCCTTTACTCAAAAGTTCAATCCTCAGCCATATAAGTTGTTTTCATTGTATCAAGTATCTTGAATACCGAACAAAATTTCAGGGGTGGATTTGCCATTAGAATTATAGTTTGAAAAAGACTGCTTGCAGATCAAGCAGGGTATATATTTTACATAAATATTCTTGTCCATTTTTCAGCACAATTCCAAAATATGAGGGGGGGTTATGCCTTTTTTGAGGGCTGTTGCTTTATGTATAACTTTTTCTCCTAAATATATATATATATTATGTACTTGACTACATTGCTAAATTCTAAAATATGGAGGTTTTATATGATCATGAATACTCTGCCAGTCCATACTCTACATTTTTCTAAAAAGTCTGATAGAGTCTATTTTTAATCCATTCAGAAATGTTTATATTCTACTTTAGTCTAAATATGGATTAAACTGTACACTGAGCATGTATTCAGTTAAGATATCCAACCTAAATATACAATTCAAGTAGTGAGGGAAATTTAGATTAAGGGGGCAATTGGAAGTGACTGGACTATTTTGTAAAAAAAGGAAAAGTAGAGAAGCATGATAACCATGTTTTGGAAGTTTCATAAAGTTTCATGAAATTATTTATTATTTATTTATTTTAGACAATTTATATCTATGACACACTAATAATGTGTCATGAATGTTTCATACATAAACAGCATGATTCTCATGAGGCATTGTGCCCAAAATATACAAGGTGCACAGCTCTTGAACTGTTTTTAGTAATATAACCTTAGCCTCCTTATCTCTAAATATAAATCCACCTTCATCCAAAGCCTTTACATTTTGCTTGAATCCCTTGAAAGTCACCAAATATTCCAATGTAATTTTGCAACAGTGAAAAGACTACATCGCTCATCCATATCATTCAACTAAATAAAACCAGAAAGCAGTAGAAGAAAGACAGGCAACCAATTTTTTTTTCTATGATAAATAAGTTTGATAGATCTTTCACAATAAAATCTCCTGTTCACAGTTGGAACAACTCAGTGAAAGTAGATCACATTATTCTTCTGATATGTTTCATTTTAAAGACACAGCCAATATAATTCTGTTTGCACTATAAAGTATTTGAAAGCAAAACTGAATATAAATCACAGATCTCCTGAATAGGTGAGTAGAATTCTTTTCATTTAATTAAAGAGGAACTGCTCCTACAATAATCTTACTATGAGAACTTCTTATTTGTCAGCTTCTGGCCTAGAGATTTTTTTTTTTTAAAAAAAAAGTGGTATCCCCATAATATTTTCTTATTATAAAAAAAATGGGTTTTTTTCACCAAATGAACCAATAACTATAAAGATGACTTTGCAAGATCTTTTCCAAGGTTTACCTATTTTGATATTTACACCTTTCTGTTTTGTCATTTTTCCCAATTCTTTTTTCTCAATTTCCCTAATCAAGAATTGCCATGCTGACAAAAATAAATATTCTTTTCAATTACTGCTGTATCTGTTGTGTTCTGTGATAGAGTATAAAATCCCATAAAAATTAATAGATTTTCATCATTTTTTTCAATTTTGTGATCATGCTACATTCAGAACACTTGGAAATTATAGTTTGCACGCATGCTAATGGATCATTATGCCTACCATGTTATAAAGTCCTTTATTGTTAACCTGAAAAATTGTATTATAGCTACTAATCATGCAATCCATGGTTTCAGCTTTTTCTTTACAAAGTCTGTATTCACACTTGTTTGCTACTTAAGTTTATCACAATTGTTTGCAATACTTGTTCTTGAGCAGCAAAATTTAAGCTTTCTGTTTCTCCAGAGGGCAACCATTGCCAATTCTTTGTCTTGTCCACTTTATTTTCAGTTTGTTTTGCATATTGGCCATGTTATGCTTTACTTCTCCAATTTTCTAAATGATTTTTAACAGTTTACTTTTGTAGCCATATTTTGTTTCTGCTCCTTTCCAAACATTTTCCCTGCAAATTTGGATTAGCATTTGCTCTCTACTTGCCTTGATATAAACATTTAATTCACATTTTCCTTTTTCACAGTTTCATCTGCAGTAAACCATGGCCTTCAATTTAATTCAATCAACATCACTTCATACAGTCATGCATCATACACTGTCATCAATTTTCAGATTCTTTAATCCCAATTGTCCAATTCCAAACTGTGCCCAGTTTACTGTACCAGAAGTAAATTTCATCAGTGGTATTAACCATGGGTTTATAGTTTTGATTATATTTTCCCCATTTAAATATTAATATAGAATTTTCCACACTTGCTTTAAATATTCTGAACTGGATTTCTTTTTAGCTTTACCATGCAATGTGTTATCTGATTTGAGTATGTCTAAGATGTATATCTTTCTTCCATGGGCGAAGTGTTAATGAGGTTCAATTTGCTCAGTTTTGCTTTATGTCAGAAAGAATCTGATAACACCATTTTTAAATAACAAAGGTTTATGTTTTTTTACTAAACCTGTGCTCTGGAAAAGATGATAATGTATCTCTTCTAAATTGTTGTTGTTGTTTCTTCTGCAGACTCTCCTACAATAGCTTTTATTTATGCCAAGCTTTGTAAATTTGTCATATCCAAATTCAATTTTCATGTCTTCACTATAAATCCTTAAAGTGTTAATAAAGGATTCAATTTCAATTTCAATTTTTTTAAAAAAAATATTATCAATTGTTAGCCTCCTAATCACCTTCAGGGAACATGGGAAGCATACATGTCTAATAAATAAATAGATACAGCTTCAAATCATCCATGTATAACAAGTTGAATATTTTTCCGCTTTGGTTTTACAATCCTTAGACTAATTCCTAGGATTCCTCTCCTAATTTTAAGCTAATTTTAAGCATTGAGATGTTTAAAAAAATGGAGACAAAATATACCTTTGGAGAATTCTTTTTCTGCTGTTTACATTTGCAGTTTCTTCAACATTTACTATCAAAGTTGTTTTGCAATTTCTAACTGTTTTGTTTCTGTTTTCATAAAATTCTGGATGTTTTCACTAATGCCAAATATTTTCCAAAATTTCTGTGTCTAGTTATATGCAGGAGAATAAACCTGCATATTTGTAAGTTGTCTCTTTTCTTGGAATGTTTAAATACCATTTTAAGGCTCAGTAATCTCTTTAAGACTCAGTTGTTGTCTTTCTTTATATATTGCAGCAATTACCTTTTTGTTCAGGTGAACACGATGATTTTTTAATATATAACTCAATAACATATTTCTTGTGTGACACATTCCTTCCGTGTCTAATCATATTGGCCAAATAAAGTATTGTGTTCTATTCTGTTCGCTAATATACCAGTGACCAATTTAAACATTGTTGTCAAGCAAATAATGTCTCTGTAATTACCTCTTATCTTTTATTATTAAAATGTTCTACCGATAGTCCATCCATCTGCTTTTCCAATATGTAACATTTCACTAGAATGAGTAACCAGCTTTCATGGAGACCCATCAGATGCTTAAACCAAAATTAGGTACTTCAGGTTTTTCCTGGTATCCTCCAGTTCTGAATTTTTTTTTACTTTTTTTTTAATTTTTTTTTACTTTAATTATATTTGATGCTTAATGATATCATACATTTTGACTGAGTCAATATTCTTATCAATTTCTTTTTTCCATCTTTCATCTTTATTATATTTTGTATTATCTACACTATTGATAACCTTGAAGGGCCAGAATGGGGACAGATCATTCTGACAAGGTCTGAATGATTGCTAAGTTGAGCAGCTACAGAGGTTAGCAAGCATCTTAGCAATTCAACCTTGAGACCAAAATTACAGCAACATAGTATAGAATGTTGTCTAGCAAACAGCCTTCAAATTACATATGACTGCTGGTGATTGTATAGACAAATGTTCATTATCTGTTTATCTTTGGTATAAAATTAAAGTTCTTCCTAGGACACCCCAGACATTTCTTTGATTCCATTACTCACCTCATCTACTGTATTTCTCTTCTATTTCCTTCATCCTTTTCAAGCAAGATCTTTTCTTTAGTCCAACATCCATTTATAGAAAGTTTCTGCTTTCTGATCATTTCATCAGATGAAAAGTCTGGATTTATTTGGTCTGACACTCACAAACTGATTTTTCCTGCAGTTCGTGGCATCCTTAGTAACTGTCCCCAAATTTATCATTTGAAGGCATCTCTCTCTTTTTCTGTTGCTGTTAGGGTACCTTCCCTAAATATTTCCTGAAGATGGGAGAAGGCCATCTCTTATTACAGCACTGGTGGTTGCAATAATTCTTATTTTGAGAATCAATAAAAATAAATTTCTGTAACAATGTGCTAACATTAGCTATTAGTAAGCATAGCAGGTTTGAAGACTGCCTTTTCAATCAAAAGGTGAGGGCAAAAAAAAAGCATATGCTATTTTTGCAATTCATTGAAGAAAATTATTTAAATGCTGCTTTTGAATTTCTCAGAAGAACTAACAATGATTGCCAATATTATTTATATAAAAAAAGACTTCTTTATGTTAATTGCAAGAAGGAAAAAGAAATTTCCATAAAATTCCTCACAAAATAGAAGATTGGCTGGTTTCATTATGAAAATGGTTGATTTTCTTTTCTTATTTTTTCCTGAGGTGTTAGATATTGATCACTTCTGGAGACAGAATACAGAATGCTGTGGATCAATGGCTCAGTCCAATATTGTATCCTATGGATTTATGCATTGTTCATATTATAGTTTCGACTTGCAAGATTTAATGTGTTACTTTGAAAGCTTCAAGTAGTCTGTTTGACAAACACTGTGCAGGTAGAGTGAGGGAAGGATATGAATTATGAGGGTTTCTCTAAATATTGAAGTGCTTCTAACAAAGGCAAAGCAATTGCTTTCTGCCAGCTTTGCAGTAGATGGAGAAATTGATCTGCATGAGGTATAGGAAGCTAATGCTATTGTTCAAAGTATGGAAAACAAAGTCCCTCTTCAGGCATTATGAAAAGTATGAATCACAACACAGAAGCAAGAATGCATTTCCCATGGTTCCTTTCTACCTGTCAGCCTTATAAGATAGACCAGAGAAGCAGCACATCCAGAAGACCTAACACTATATTTATGGTATGGTAAAATTAGCAGAATCTTGAAAGTCTGACTTTCATCTTTTCAAACCAAAAAACTAGGGAGTGTCTCTTCTAAGATATTTGCCAAAACCCCATTCCTTCTACAGGCTTAGCTTCCTGTTACCTAACCACTGCCTAGTCTGTTTTTTTTTCTATTGCCTCCCAATGTCATTCCCATGAACCATTATACTACCCTTTCATGTCATCCAACTCTTAAAATCAGCTTGCATAATGATATCTATCAAGAGAGATTCTTGTACCAATACTAATATTCTCTAAGATCTTCTCTTTCTGGATGTTTATATTCTGTACATGGATAGCAGGGGATGTAATTTCTCACATGCAAGATTTAAAAGTAAGCTATCTTGGAAGCCTCTTCTTTCACATGGTATTGGGTTTATGTAACATAATACCTGAAGAAAGATGAAAATATCAATCCATCTAATGCAGCCTCCCTCAAGTCCTATTGCATTGATTCATTGGGGTAATGGGGGTTCCTAGGAGGGATAAGCAAAGAATGTTTTTGTTTCCTTATCACAGATACAATCAGTTTATGTGCTTGTGGCCATTGCCCTACATTTTTGTACTCTGCAATGATGGCAAATAACTAACATGAAATGAACACACTTTGCTTGCTTCTTTGCCTTGCATTATTCAGTACATGGGGAACTTGAAACTGGAAAGGACAATATATGTACAGTATAAGATTGAGGAAAATAGCATATCCAAACATGGCAAGACTGAAATCAGTAAAGGAAACCTAAATTATAGCCATATGAAAAAATATATATTTCTGGTCTTACCCACAGATACTAAATGTGTTGCATCAACAATTGACCTCTCTATAAATCAGCATTAAAAAGGTATCTCCATGAAAATTCTGGAGCTCAGATTAACATCAGCATAAATTGCAATGCATTCAATATGTGCTACTTAATACCTTAAATACTGAAATACTACAGTCTTCCTTTATCTTGCCTTTTTTTTGTTCTTTTAGTGTCATTCTCCTGTCTGCACAGTAGCATATATCACCCGATCAAACTGTATATATGCGGGTAATTTCTTTTGAAGTGCATTATCTTCTTCTCCACCCATGTGTTCAATCCTTACCTATATCTCTGTCTGAGATGAAATAGCATAAGTTAGCTAAGTAACATTGGCAGACATCTCAGACCAGCTACAATTAAGGATGATGCTGTCAGCTTGTTGAGCATGAGAATGTTTAAAGGGATGTTATCCTCTAGATCAAGCGAGGTATTAGTACCGCTTTATAAAATCGCAGTAAGACCACACCTGGAATACTGCAGCCAATTTTGGTCACCATATCACAAAAAAGATATTGAGAGTTTGGAAAAAAATTCAGAGAAGAGTAACTAAGATGATCAAAGGCCTGGAGACTAAAACTTATGAAGAACGGCTGCAGGACTTGGGTTTGTCTAGTCTAAAGAAAAGAAGAAATAGGGGAGACATAATAGTAGTATTCCAGTATTTGAGGGGCTGTCACAAAGAAGAGGGGGTCACGTTATTCACCAAAGCACTAGAGGGCAGAATAAGAAACAATGGTTGGAAACTGATCAAAAAGAGAAGCAACCTGGAATTAAGGAGAAACTTCCTGACAGTGAGGACAATTAACCAGTGGAATAGCTTGCCCCCAGAAATCACTGGAGATTTTTAAAAAGAGGCTAGACAGTTACTTGTCTGAGATGGTATAGGTTTGAGCAGGGGGCTGAACTAGAAGATCTCCAGGGTCCCTTCCACATCTATTCTATTCTATATCTCTAATTCTTTTTTTCATGGAAGTCTCTTTGTTCCTAGTAGTATTAGTAGTATGCCAATCTTTATTTGGACTGTTCTTTTAATATTGCATAATAATTTACCCCTATGTCATTGATGTTTCATGAGCTGCAATGGTCACCAGTTGGTCTCAGTGTGCAATTCAAGATGCTTCATCATTACCATATATAGAGCCTTTCACATCATAGGCCTGTTTAATTGAGGGAGGCCTATTTCCCATTGTTTCTGTTCATCTGGTACAATTAAAAAGATGGGTAAACAGGTCCCTTCAATTAAATGTTGTCATGTTGTAGAACTGAGAAGTATGTCTTCTCTGTCATGGCCCTGATTTCTAGAACAGTATCCTTCCAGAGACAAATATGACTCCCAGGCTTCAAATGTTCCAGATGTCTCTGAGGACCTGGTTCTGTTCAGGCATGGAGCTAGAGTATTTCTGGAGCCCCTGTAATACACCTTTAGGACTGTTGATCATCTTGATATGAACCACACGATGGCCACTTGTATGAGCTGTCTTGAGTTGACTTCCAGTGCTGCTTCCTCATTCAAACTGAGTTCTTAAAGAAGGTCCTTAATGTCCTATTGACTTTGTAAAGTGCCCAGCATTCACAGATCCATGTATATAGCCTTGAAGCTTTCCTGTAGTGAATCTATGCTGTACTCAGATTGGTCTCTCTAGGCCAAGAGTTTGGGGCAACTGTTCTGCTGCATTGCAGATGGGAGTACACTTTGGATGGTTCTTTGGAAAATAAGGCATTTATCTTCTAATATCTGCTTCTCTAGTATAACTCCTTAGCCTGGTATCCAATGCTGTGAGCCTTTGTCCAGCAGTCTCTTCAGAAGAAGTTAGGCTCTTGTAATTTTTTGGTAGCTAACTTTTATCCTTAATCTTCATACCTTTCTGTAATACCATCAGCTGATTAACATCTCTCTGAGTCGATTTAATCTTACCCTCTAACCTAACATCGTGGGTCAAAGTGTATGTACTGCTATTCTTCTTGATCACATAGCCAAAGTTTCTAGGATCACCACAGATGTAGCATATATGTTTGAGTTATTATGTGGTAGAGATTGTCATGAGAGTTTTATTGACATCTTCTAGCATATTAATTATCTAACAAAATGAAATTCAATGGTGAAAAAATTCAATGGTTCTACATTTAAGCAAGAAAAACCAAATGTACAGGTATAATATAGAGGGCATCTTGCTCAATAGTAGTAACTGCGAGAGGGACCTTGGAGTCCTAGTGGACAATTACTTAAATATGAGCCAGCAGTGTGCTGCAGCTGCCAAAAAGGCCAACACAGTGCTAGGCTGCATTAACAGAGGGATAGAATCAAGATCATGTGAAGTATTAATTCTACTTTACAATGCCTTGGTAAGGCCACACTTGGAATACTGCATCCAGTTTTGGTCACCGCGATGTAAAAAAGATGTTGAGACTCTAGAAAGAGTAGAGAAAAGAGCAACAAAGATAATTAGGGGACTGGAGGCTAAAGCATATAAGGAAAGGCTGCTGGAATTGGGTATGTCTAGTTTAACGAAGAGAAGGATGAGGGGAAACATGATAGCAGTGTTCCAATATCTCAGGGGCTGCCACAAAGAAGAAGGAGTCAAGCTATTCTCCAAAGAACCTGAAGGCAGGACAAGAAGCAACGGATGGAAACTAATCAAGGAGAGAAGCAACCTAGAACTAAGGAGAAACTTCCTGACAGTTAGAACAATTAACTAGTGGAACAACCTGCCTCCAGAAGCGGTGAATGCTCCAACACTGGAAGTCTTTAAGAAGAGACTGGACAGCCATTTGTCCGAAATGGTATAGGGTTTCCTGTCTGAGCAGGGAGTTGGACTAGATGACCTCCAAGGACCCTTCCAACTATTATTATTATTATTATTATCATTATCATTATCACTTTCTGATGGTACTTATCTACTGAGCCTTTGTAACCAATCTCAAGTGTGGCTTGTAAATAGTGTATGATATTATATCTCATATCAGCTGCTGTACTCTGTAATGAAGGAAGTGGCAGGAATGTTTCAGCTTCAAGTGTTGGCTGCACATCATGTTGTTCTATAGATCTTCCTGAGTCTGCATGCAAGGTATGGTTGATCTAAAACATATAAGGAATGGTTGCTGAAATTGGGTATATCTAGTTTAATGAAAAGAAGGATTAGGGGTGACATGATAGCAGTATTCCAATATCTCAGGTGTCGCCACAAAGAAGAGGGAGTCAACCTATTCTCCAAAGCACCCGAAGGCAGGACAAGAAGCAATGGATAGAAACTAATCAAGGAGAGAAGCAACCTAGAACTAAGGAGAAACTTCCTGACAGTTACAACAATTACCCAGTGGAACAACCTCCCTTCAGAAGTGGTGAATGCTTCAACACTGGAGGTTTTTAAGAAGAGACTGGATTTAGATGTTAATGAAACTATTTTAATGTTGAATTTAATAACCGCAGCAAGGTTACTTGTAGATTTATACTGGAAGAAGGATTTGTTGCCTACTATAGAAGAATGGATACTCAAGGTTTCTAATTTAGCAGAAATGGCAAAGATTTCTGCTTATTTAAAGGACCATACACAAGAAAAATATATTATGGTATGGAGAAGATGGATAGATTATATTCAGAATAAATATGGAACTTTAAAGTTCCATTTATTTTATGATTATTTTTTTTAAATAATTATTATTTATAGAATTTTATAATAAATGATTCATAACAGATTTGTTCACATTATTATGATGTTAAAGTTTAGAGGGAGTTAAGGGTTAAGTATGAATTTGTTTATTGTATAATTTTTTTGTTTTAAAAGTTATGTAGATTGTGTTTGTTTTGTTTACAATAACCCTGTATTCTGCTCCGGGAAGTGGAGAGGTAGGGGGGTGGAGATGGGTGGGATTAAGTAGATTAGATAAACAGAAATATTAATAAAATAGATAGAGTAATTTTGAGAGAGGTGCCGCTCGGGTATTTCCCCTGAACTGTATCCGAGGAGGGATGAGAGGGGAGAAGGAAGGGATGGAAAGAATAGGATGGGAGGAAGGGAGGAGGGGAGAGAGGTGGAGAGAGGGAGGAGGGAAGTAGGGAAGGAAGGTGGAGAGGGCGGTTGCAGTCGGGGGGGGAGGTGGACAAGCGACACCTAAGGTTATATGTATGAATTTATTTCAAAGGTATTTTTTATAATGTATTGAAAGTATTAAATGTATTGAAAAATGGAAAATATTTTTTTTTCTAAAAAAAAAAAAAGAAGAGACTGGACAGCCATTTGTCTGAAATGGTATAGGGTTTCCTGACTGAGCAGGGGATTGGACTAGAAGACCTCCAAGGTCCCTTCCAATTCTATTATTATTATTATTATCGATCATCGCACAGTCAGCCAGATGTTCAGACTGGATTTGGCATTTTGTCTACCTATCGAGTCCATACCCAGGACCTGGGATAGGCAGATGTGGATGTTTGATGGTATTACAGATATCGTTGCAGGATGGAAGCAGTTCCTAATAAGGCCACCTTTTGCAATTGACTAATAGCGAATTTGTCAATGCCAATGGTGTTCAAGTGGTGCTCCAGTTGTTTTGGGATTGCACCCAAGGAGCCTATGACTATTGGTACTACCCTTGCTTGCTTTTGCCACAGTCTTTCTATTTCTATTTGTAGGTCTTTGTATTTTGTTATCTTCTCCAGTTCTTTCTCGTCTATTCTGCTGTCTCCAGGCACTGCCACATCCACTATCCAGACTTTTTTGTCTTTCTTATCGACAATTGTTAAGTCTGGGGTGTTATGTTGCAGGTGCTTGTCTGTTTGAATTCTGAAGTCCCAGAGCAGTTTAATTTTATCATTTTCTATGACTTTCTCTATTTTATGATCCCACCAGTTTTTGCTTACAGGCAAATGATATTTTTTGCAGATCTTCCAATGCACCATTGTTGCTACTTTGTCATGCCACTGCTTGTAATCAGTCTGTGCAATCTTCTTGCAACAGCTTACCAAGTGGTCCACTGTTTCTTCAGCTTCTTTGCATAGGCGGCACTTACTGTCTGTTGCTGTCTTCCTCAATTTTGACTTTGTATGCATTTGTCCTTAAGGCTTGGTCTTGTGCAGCCAGAATTAGTCCCTCGGTCTCTTTCTTCAATTTTCCTGCTCTTAGCCATTGCCAGGTTTTATTATTATCTGCTTTCCCAGCTATTTTTTTCATGTATTGGCCATGTAGTGCTTTGTCTTCCCATGCCTCTATTCTGTTCTTCATTTGGTCTTTCTTGTAGGCCAGTTTGGTCTCTCCAGTAGTTAGTAAGCCTTCCTGATATACTAATTTCAGTGCATCTTCATCATTGTTCTTCAGATATTCTTCCAAAGCCATTTTTTCTTCTTCAACCATCTGATGTACTTGCAGCATTCCACGCCCACCTATTTGCCTTGGTAGATAAAGTCTATCAATGTCACTGCGTGGATGAAGGGCATGATTCATTGTCATTATTTTTCTGGGGATTATTATTATTATTATTATTATTATTATTATTATTATTATTATTATTCATTATCATTATTATCTCAAGTTATGAGAGCATCTTCCTCTTTATTGTGTTTAAGTATTGAATAACTAGCTGTTTCTCAGTTATTGTGGATGCAGGTCTTCTGTCCATCCATAGTTCCCTCATATATCTTGTCTCATTTAATCTACTATTGTAGTAGCATTCCATCAGTTGCAGGTTTTCCTGTGTTATTCATGCATAGTTTGGTCCAGTAGCCAAGTTATCATCAAATAGTTCTGTTTCCCCAACACCTGAGCCAGACCTTATTGATTTGAGGACATCAAGTGGGCATGATTCTCCTAGTTTTTTGTCACTCTCATATTTGAGATAGGCAGGTGAAACATTAGAGGGACTTTGCCCAAGGACCTCTACTGGTATGATAGGTATTAACCAGGATTTGAACCCAAGTCTCCTGTATCAAAGATGGCACTCTAACCACTACACTGTCCAGCCAATGGCTTTTTTGTCAAGAAGCTTCAAAATCTCGTGTGTGTGTGTGTGTGTGTGTGTGTGTGTGTGTGTTCACTATCTTGATACAAAGCATTGCTTCAGACTAATTTTAAGGTTAATCCAATGCCACTACTCCAGAATATCAATCAATGATGCCTGGTTAGAATGTATGTAGTAAGGCTAACTCTGCCCACAGCCTGGAGGTTGATTCTAAGGACTCAACGTTGACTTAGCCTTCCATCCTTCCAAGATCAATAAAATGAAGGCCCAGAGAGAGTGCTCTGTACACCCAGAGAGTGCTATAAAGCACTATGGAGCATTATGTAAATCTGATGGCTATTGATATTGATATTTTGACCAAAATGTTGCATTACAGTTAATTCAGGTTGACTTAATTCATCTTTCTCTCCTCTTCTTTTTCTCTCTTTCCCATAAGTGTGCCCTCCTCTGGCTTATCCAGTTAGCAATAAATTAAAATGAATAGTTTTTATCCTTCTGAAACCTCTTTAATACACAAACAATATAATTTCTGATAGCCTGGCAATAACTTAATCCGCCTATTTTTGGTATGATCTCTGAAACAAATATCAGGCACATCAGATAGATAGGAGACAAGTAGGTGTGAGAGGGAATGAAAGAGAGAGATCCAACAAACTGGTTGGATCAATAAGTGATCCACTCTCAAAGTGATGAGAATCTGTCCAAGAGCCTGGAGGCTACATGAGTTTGGAAGAGGAGGATCTGACTCAGTTCTACAAAGCCTGAGTAGCAACAAGTGTTTTAGTTGCCTGGATTGGGGGATATCTAATCTCTGATCTTGAATTTGATGCACAAGAACTTTGGGTGTTTGCCTGGTATCACAGCACCTACTAAATGAGGAAGATTCAAACCCTAAACACAGTAGTCACCTCAGAGATTGACTACTTCAATGTAATCTACATGGGCTGCCCTTGAAATGCCAGAGGTTTCAACTGGTACAAAATGCAACAGCATAAGCAGTGATGGACATACCTCAAATATGAACATATAACACCTCAGGTTTGCAAGCTGCACTGTTTGTCAGCTTTCTTCTGGGTACAATTCAAGATGCTGGCTGTTATGTCCTGAGCTGTGATTGACACAGCAGGAAGCTGCAGAGAGTTCTGGGCAGACCAAGAGGCTGCCCAGGCCAGACAGGCTGTCTCAAGCCTATTGCGCATGTGCAAGGCGGGAAAAATATGTGTTGCGATTATTGGTTGATGCTACTTCCTGCAGAAGGGTATAAAAGGGATCTGCGCCATTTTGTGTTGTTCTGTTGAAGATTGAATAAAGAAGCAACTGTTGTTACTCCTGCCTCATCTCAATGCCTTACCAACGCTCAGAACAGAACATTGGCGATGAAGGTGGGATCGTGCTGTTGAAAACATTAAAAAAATACTAGGCTGACTCACCATGGGAAACCGAAGTGCTTGAAAGTTCAGCATTCCAAACTCATTCGACACTGCCTGCCAGTATGAAGATGCTAGAGAAGAGATTGGCAAGATTCATCCTGGAACCCCTTCACAAGCCGGAGCAGCATGAGGTGTTGATGAGGCTGCCAAGAAGTAACAATGTCTAAGATAGGGTGTTTTTCCAAATTCGATACAGCTCACCCTGAACATTGGAGCTCATACGTGGCCAGAGTAAAAAACTACTTTCAAGTAAACCATGTTTGGGAAGACGGGCTCAAAGCCGCAACATTACTGTGTGTCTGTGAGCAAGAGACATTTGATATTGCTGAAAATCTGGTTGCCCCAGCACCTCTGGAATCCATCGCTTATACTGAGCTGAAGAAAATGTTAAGGGAACATTTTGAACCAAAGCTATCGGTGATTGCCTGGTGTCACGCATTTGAACAGCGGGACCAACATCCAGGAAAGTCTGCTGCGGATTTTATTGCTGCTTTGTGACAAGCTGCAAGGCCCTGTGAGTTCAAAGACTTTGAGGAACGGCTTCGAGATTGGCTAGTTTGTGGTTTGAGGAGCCGTGAGCTGCAACAAAAGATTTTTTGCAAAGGAAGACATTTCCTTCCAGGATGCACTAAGAAAAATTATGGCCGACGAAACAGCAGGAGGAGCAGTCAAGGCCTTGTGACTTTTCAAGCACCCTATGAGTTCAAGCTCCATCCATCAAGAAGTTGCTTGAGAGGTAGCTGAGCCTTATTCCAAAAATGAGGTCGACCGTCTACAGCAGCCAGTGGAGAGAAGGCCCCGAGAGCGAGCTGACAAGGCAGTTCAATTCCCTCGGTGCTTTGGATGTAGAGGGCGCCACAAGCGCTCCGATTGCTGATTCCGCTCTGCTATTTGCCAGGTGTGTGGCTGGCAAGGCCACATAGCTGCCATCTGTTTGGGTCACAAGAAAGACCGTCCATCGGAAGAATTGCCTCGGAAAGGAATCAGGGTCCCCAGCCAGAATAAGGTGGGTTTCTGTGCATCCCGTAGGAGTGTTTTGAGTACTGGGGCCCACTGACCATTGAAGAAAAAGCTGTGCATTGATGTCAAATTGCAGGGGGTCCCCTTAATGATGGAGTAGGACACGGGTTCAGCTCTGTCAATCATATCCCAGGACACCCTCAAGCAAATCTGCTGTAGAAGTGGCCAGCAAGTTAACTCAGGCCGTCGAATCTGATCCTAACAGATTTTCAGAATTCCTGAGTCAGGGTGAAAGGGGAGGCCATGCTCAGAGTGCAGCGTAGGCAATTTGAAGGGTTCATGGACATTGTTGTGGTTGAGGGCAACTGCACAAGTCTAATTGGACTTGATTGGTTCGAGGCACTTGGGATTCAAGTGACTGGGCTACACAGCTTGCAAATGGCAGGCCTTGCGGAAGTTTGCAAGGAGTTTACTGATGTGTTTAGCCCAGAACTAGGGTCATACAAGGGGCCTCCAATTGCATTGCGGTTGGACCCATCCATTGCCCCGATTAGAAATAAACCTCATCGGGTGCCCTTTGCACTTAAGCAAAAGATTAATGCCGAGCTGGCTAAACTGCTCCAGCAACGTATTTTGGAACCTGTGGATAGCAGTCCATGGGAAATACCCATAGTCACGCCACTTAAGGCCAATGGGGAAGTCCGCATTTGTGCTGACTATAAATACATGTTAAACAAAGCATTACAGCAGCACTCTTATCCAGTGCCTGTGGTGAGCCACATTTTGGCCTCGCTTAAAGGAGGCCGAATTTTCGCCAAACTTGATTTGGCTCAGGCCTATCAACAGCTACTGATTGATGAGGCAACAGCAAAGGCCCAGACGATCGTAACACACCGGGGAGCTTTCAAAGTCAGAAAACTGCAGTTCAGGGTTAAAGTAGCCCCAGGCATTTTCCAAAGCGTTATGGAGCGAATGCTCTGTAACATTCTGGGAGTTTGCCCATATTTCGATGATGTCCTCATCGCAGGGGAATCACTTGAAAACCTGGCTGAAAGGCTTTGCTCCATTTTGCTGCATTTCCGCGAAGTGGGGCTGAAGCTTAAGCAAGAGAAATGCAAAATTGGAGTAAAGTCCACTGAATTCCTGGGGTTTCACATAGATGCAGGAGGCATCCATCCTGCTGAATATAAGCTTAAAGCGATTCAGCAGGCCCCAAGCCCCAAGTTGAAGAGCGAGCTTCAAACTTTCCTTGGGCTTCTAAATTTCTATCATTCTTTCCTCCCTCACAAGGCTGCAGTGGCAGAGCCATTACACCAGCTCTTGGACAAACAGGCTCCATGGAAGTAGACACAAGTCCACGAAAGGAGTTTTGCTAAAGTCAAGGCATTGTTGTCTTCAAATGCTGTTCTCACTCATTTCAATGAGCAGTTGCCAGTGTGTATAGCCTGCAATGCATCCCCTTATGGGATTGGGGCTGTCTTAAGTCACCTCAAGGCTGATGGAACACAAGTTTCTGTAGCCTACTATTCAAGGACTCTGTCATCTGCTGAGCGTAATTATGCACAGATAGACAGAGAAGCCTTGACCATAGTGGCTGGCATAAAAAAGTTCCATGACTTGCCACTTCACGGTCTATACAGACCATAAGCCACTGCTGGGGTTGTTTACAACAAACAAGCAAATCCCACACATAATTTCTCCTAGAATGTTGAGGTGGTCAATTTTCTTTTCTGCGTATGACTACTCTTTGGTTCACAAACCAGGCAAAGAGATGGGCCTGCAGATGGCCTTAGCAGGTTGCCTCTACAGCTTGTAGAATCAGATCCTGCTCCAGCTAACCACATACTAGCTATTCAGGATTTGCTTGAGTTACCCCTCAATGCAAGGGATGTGGCTGCAGAAACAGCCAATGATCACACACTAACACATGTGTTGATGTGGGTGCTGTCAGGATGGCCTGACACATGTCCTGGCACCAATTTCCAGAGTTTCTGGAAAAGGAAGCATGAGTTATTCACCTTTAAGGGTTATGTCCTGTGGGGTAGCAGGGTAGTAATCCCAACCTCATTGAGGACTAGAGTCTTGCACTCTCTGCATGAGGGACATCCGGTTATAGTCTGGATGAAGGCGCTTGCATGCAGCTGTCTCTGGTGGCCGGGGCTCGATAAGGAGATTGAGACTCAGGTTCAGTGTTGCCATGTCTGCCAACAGTCCAGGCCTGAAATGCCACAGGCTCCTGTACACAGGTGGGAGGACACACATGCTCCTTGGTCGAGGGTTCATATCAACTACGCTGGTCCCTTTCAGGGGTAATTCTTCTTCATTGTTGTGGACAGTCACTCTAAATGGCTAAAGGTCATTCCAGTGTCCATCACGACTGCTGCCAGGACTATCCAGGTGTTGAGAGGGATCCTCACCTCTCATGGGTTGTCTCCGACAACGGGCCTCAACTCACCTCTTCTGAGTTCCAGGCTTTCCTGCAAGCCAATGTGATTCATCATGCTACTTCCGCACCCTTTCATCTGGCTTCCAATGGCCAAGCTGAGCGCATGGTGCGCACAACCAAAGATGCCTTGAAGCGGCTCATTCACAGGAGCTGGCATTACAGGTTAGTTGATTTTCTCCTTTGCCACCGAACCACACCTTGCACAGCTACTGACAAGAGCCCAGATGAACTCTGCTGGGGTCACCATCTCATTATCAAACTGGACAGGTTGCACCCAGACCGGGTGGCTTCACAGGTATCACAGCCATGGGCACTGAGGAAACTACAGGTGGGCGATCTGGTTTAGGCAAGGAGCTATGGACTTGGACATCTCTGGGTGACAGCAGTGGTCTGCAAAGTCACTGCACTGTCATATGAAGTGGTCTTAGAAGACGGTCGTGTGTTGCATCGGCACATTGACCAGCTGCGCTGGAGGCTACCCAGTCACCCTTCCGCTCCTGATTCTGCTCTCGGGGGGGAGGAGGACCATGATCATGATCATGGATTTCAGTCTTCCTACAAAAGCAGGGATTTGCACTCTGCACATAGGGGTTTTGCCAACGAGGTGACTCCTGACTCTGGCACTGGGTCCATGGGACATTGCACCCAACCGGCTGTTCAGGCCACTCCTTCTGAAGGCTTTGTGCCCACGGGACAGTGCTCCCAACAGGGGCCTGTCGTGGACCTGGGGAATTCCACCCCACCAAGGAACTCTGATCTGGATTTACAGGACCAGGCCAGTGAGCATGATGCAGGTTCGCCTGCACATAATGGGTCTCAAAATCCTGGTCTGCTGAGCCTGGCAGGCAAGCTTGTAGACCAAGCACTTGCAATCACTCCAAGATGATCAAAGTGGGCCAGAGGTCTACCAAAGTATTTACAGGACTATGTGAAGTCTCTGTCAGTAAGTGGACAGGCTTAAGTGTTCCTTAGAAATTAGAACACACTCAAAAAGAACATGTGTTAGATTTGTAGTATTGCAAAATAGTAAGGGCTATGTTTTTGAACTAAGAGGGGAGGGGTGTTATGTCCTGAACTGTGATTGACACAGCAGGTGCAGGAAGCTGCAGAGAGTCCCGGGCAGACCACGAAGCTGCCCAGGCCAGACAGGCTGTCTCCAGCCTATTGCGCATGCACAAGGTGGAAAAAATACATTGCAATTATTGGTTGATGCTGCTCCCTGCAGAAGGGTATAAAAGGGATCGATGCCATTTTGTGTTGTTCTGTTGAAGATTGAATAAAGAAGCAACTGTTTTTACTCCTGCCTCATCCCAGTTTCCTTCAATTAAGCAATGCCATCAATGGAGACCCCAGAATGAAGTCTTTCACCATCAGAATTGAGGTTACCCCAAGATCCAAATGTCCTCCAATCTATAGATGTGCTAAAGAAGCTTCACCCAGTCCTTTGGTGAGGATGACTTAAGTCTCCTTTTAATAGGTTGTTTTCTTTTGTTTCCACCATTATTCTGCCTTTCTTTTGTTTCTTTTTTTAGTGTCTTGTTTTTTTGTTTTATGTTTGAAATCATCTGTAAACTGCCCAGAGTCATTGGGAGTCAAGAAGCATATACATTTAAATAATAATGCAACCAACCATAATAATTTGCATTTCCTAAAATTAAGTAATGAGTCATATCATAGTTTGTTCTTTCAAATTTTCAGTAAAGGTTTGCATGTTTGTATCTGAGGCCGCAAACATTATATAGAAAAAATATATCATGTTGTATCTAGTTCACTGGAAATGTGAACTAGATACAACATAATATATGACTTTTCATACCTCACAATATATTGACCAGACTCAACTGACAAAAAAAGTAGATGAGGAAAAAAAATCAACAAATAAATAAATAAATTTCCAAAAAAATGTTCCTTCCATTACAGTTACAAAGTTGCACAATAATCTTTGCTCAGACTTTTTTTTTCTCACAGGAATACTCATTCACTATCCTTTAACCTTGTCACCAATATCTTCACTCTCATTTTCAGTGTCCATCTGCCCTGTAATAAACAGAGAGAATTGGAGTGATACTTATTAGTCCTTGAACAGTTCTTATTTGTCCTTGAATAGCAGAATCTGGGAATGTTGCTATTCTCTGAGAAATTGCTCAATATATGCAGTCTTGTTTTCTTTGGAAATAACTCATAACCAGGTTTTCTATTATTAATCAAGGACATACCTTTCACAAATGCCCCTTCTTTCTTGATTTGTAAATTGCAAACAAATAACACAAGACTAAAATAAGCATTGCTTGAGAAATTAATTGATCAATTAATGAGTAGTATCTTTTAGCTGCGAAAAGTGACTGCTACTTAGCTTATTTTTAATCACAACAATTTAAGCCATGGCTACTCCATAGTAAATCCCATTGTATTCACTGAGACTTATTTTCAAGCAATGCTTTAAAACTGCTGTCATAAATGAGTATATTTACCAATTCATGCATCCAGAATCAAATTATTGCAAAACTGTTCATGAATATATATTTTATAGATTTGTTTTTACTGGGTTTGCTAGGCAATCCTTTCTTTTTTAAGCTTTAGTTGTCAACAAATCACTTCATCTTTTTTAAAAAAATTGTTTAATCCATGAGGTCAGCTTTACTTGGAGCAACTGAGAAAATAAATTTGAAATGCCCATTTATTGACTGATTTACAGTATTTGTAGGCCTCTGTATAATGGAGTTTACCAGGTGATTTACATGAAATAATTTAAAGATGATAGTGCATATATTAAAGGAACTGTTTGCATAATGCAAACACAATTCTTTCACATTGAATATTTTATTATTAATTGCTATCCTGACCATTTAGATTCAAACATAACAAACACAGTGAAGTCCCACCCCACAATACGTCCTGAGCACATCCTTTCTTATGTTGTATTTCTTGGTTACATTAAAGCATGGAAGTACAATCTGTACTTCATGGTGGTTTGATAGTTGATCAGAATTAATGAGTAGACTGGACTTTAATCTCTGTCTCAGAAGCCCCTATTAATTAAATGGGAGGAAAATAACTTGTAAATGTATGGGTATAAGCAGTGGTTGGATTCAACCGATTCGCACCAGTTCAGTAGAACTGGTAGCTAATTTTTTGTTGACTGACGAACCGGCTCATCCCTAGTCCTTTTTCACAAGACCCAGAATGGAAATCTGCTCTGAGCTGGGGAGGCCTCCCAGGCCCAGAATGGCCCACTGGAAGTGCACAGACTTCCAGAATTGGCATCCACGCACTTCTGGTGGACCATTCTGGATCTGGGAGGCCTCCCCGGCTCAGAACGGACTTCCAGAAGTAGCGTCCATGCAGAGAATGAGTTGTTCAGGTATTTGAATCCCACCATGGGGTGTAAATACGTGAACAGGAGTTGCATTTTGTCTAATCATGATACTCTATTGAACTATGGCTTAGAAGCTTTTTGTAGATAGGAAAAAAAATTCCTCTTCTATCTATAGATCCATAATTTACAAGAATGTTAGCAAAATTATTTGAAACAGAGCCCAAACTCTGAAACAACATTGGCTCTTCTCCATACTATCCATTTCTAAATGATAGATGTTCTTCTATTTCTTGGGCAACAGTGGAAAATACAAAATAATCCCTTCTTTGGAAAAAAAATTCCTATGAAAAACTATAAAACAATTTCCATTGCAATCCATAATATCATGAGATACTGAAATCAATAAATAAATCAATAAATAAATTCATGCTGAGGCTGCTTTCAGGAATTGCAGGCAGATGAACCAAAGTCTTCAGAGTAGAAGCAACGCATACTAATATGCACACACAAATGTGATGAATGGAGAGTTTTAAATTTGATTGTGTGTGTGTGTGTGTGTGCGCGTGCATGTGTTTAATAAGAAGATCAATTTGGAGCCATGGGAATCACAGATGCAAGAAGAAATGACACTTCGACACTTGGCTGACATTGGGATATAGTCTTATGCCCTGAGAAAATCTTTATCTGTATTTCACATGCATCCAGTCAAACAGAGGGGATAATATAAATCAAATGGACTTTATGTAGACACAGTGATAAAAAGCTTCTCCCCACCCCATCTTATCTGTGTGGTCAAGAAAATTTAAGCAAATGAGTATTCAAGTTTTTACATTTCTTCTGCCTTTTCACTCTTTCTGTCTGCATGTGTCACTCATATATTGCTTATATAATCACAGCCCTGGTGTTTCTTAACTGAGTCCAAAAGCTGGGGGAGGGAAAAGCAGGAAGAACTGAAGAAGATGCTTTAGAGAATGTCATATGGCTTTTTTTATATATATAGCTATCCAAGATCCTTCTTTCCTTGGAGAAAAAACAATTGAATGAGGAGCAGGGAAGTAAAATACAAACCTACTTGCTTTGTTTATCATAAAATATTATTGAGGTGAAAAAAGCTATTAGGATTGAAACAGGGAGGTCCAGTTCTGGTTACTATTACTTGACTACATATAATTCATATTCTAGAGGTGTTATAAATTCACTCTTTCCTCATCTCCATTCTTTCTGTCTTCAGAAAGTGGTGTTCTGGAAATGTGCAAGACAGGTAGCGAAGTATTTTAATCTCTCTGCTGCTTGGTCTAATCACAGTGTTAACAGTCCAGCAAGTCCTTCTACTAGATATCCTTCTACGATGAACTTACTTAGATGTATAAGAGAAATAAGGTGTTTCTCTTATTCTTTCTACTCTGAATGTATTTCTGTATTTTCAGCATGGAATTGTTTATATGCAATATTGGTTTTTTTGCACTCACAGAGTTAATAATAATTGTATAGCTATAGACTAGGGACCAATAAAAGAGAACATTTGTAGCTTAAGGTGGAAATGAGGGATCCTTGGTGCTCTCTGAGCTTGGTTGTTAGTCTAGAGAGTTGGGTACAAATAGCCTCCTGAAATTCACCATCAAATCTGTGGATAGAGAACCTGGATAATCAATTTCTTTATATATATATATATCTTAAGGACAGACTTTTCCATAGTGGTGACAGTAATGATCTTTCTGAAAAATAAATAAAAACTAGTTTCTTAAATTTGAAATTAAAGCAAAGGAAGAGTAAAGCAGTGGAAGCAGAGAAAATTTAATAAATGCCTGAAGAAATATGAGGTTGACCTCTTGTGTACTTGTAACTAAAGAGAATACCACCCCCAATCAAGATGTCTCTGAAATTTTCCTTTGAAATAAAACCTAAAGTAAAACTCAAAGTGATGAGAATTGGGAAGAATGGATGTTACCTTGGATGCTACTCTTAGAAGGGTAAAAGTAAAAAGTAAATTAAGAACTTTAAAGAAGAGAATTTTATGCATGAAAGAAGGGATCTAAAAGCCTATGGTAAATTCTGTTCAAAGAATTGCTTGACAGAAATACTTCTGTCATGATTGGGGAAGTCCCTGTTGAAAACTATCAAGACCAATCTAAGATTTTTTAGAGGGAAAAAATTATGTATTGCACAAAAATTGACAAAGATTTAGAAACAAAAAACCTCAAATAAAATGTATGTTTCGCAGAACCTCATTACTGAACTTTTTCTACTGACTGAATCTATTGCTCCCAAAATGGTGCCAACTCCTCCTGATCTGTAAATAAATCAAGAACATTTTATATGCACTTATTTGCTTAAAACACTTTACCTTGCCTCACAAAAAATCTGTGGGAATTTATAACACATAAAGAAAACAACATGTAGTTAGGGTCTGATTTGCCAAATTTGGAGCGATGCACACAAACTCATTAGCTGCCTTCTGTTAAGGTAAATAATTTTCCAATTGAATTGGCTTTGCACTACATATCTCCAGGATAAGCCTGACATTTATTTCTTCTTCTCTGAAGGAACATAAGATTCTGTTTTTCTCATTGGCTTTTGGTTCCATGAGCTGCTCCTGAAGGAACTGACAGGTCTGTTTTCCAAAGATCTAAAGCTGCTGAGACAAATACAACAGCGCCTTTCAGTAATAAATGAAGAAAGCAATTCTCCCTCTCTGTTTAAAGAGTCTGAAAATGGGCTATGGTGGGGGGGGCAATTGTAATCAAAGCCAATGTGGTATTAAACATGTTAGGAAGATGCTGTGAATCATATGCACAACACAATGGCATAGGCATTTACCTGACATATGAACAATAATAAATCAACTCTATGCTCCATTTTTCATGTTTCAAGTTATTAAATTGGAGCTAGTAGTCACTCCTGAAATTCTTAGCTGTTACATTCTCTTTATTTTCTGCATTGACTTTATTTCATAAATTGGAAAGTTACAACCTGGCTATCCAGCTTTTTCCTACTTCCAAAAACAAAAGCATGATGCAGAAGGCAAGCCAAGCAATATGAAAACTCTCGTGACAACATAAACAAAACACCATCAAAACAATAAATGGAGCTTTGGAATTTTGTAGCATAGCATAGCAGAGCAGAGCAGAGCAGAACAGAGCAGAACAGAACAGAACAGAACAGAACAGAACAGAATAGAATAGAATAGAATAGAATAGAATAGAATAGAATAGAATAGAATACAGCTGGAAGGGACCTTGGAGATCTTCTAGTCCAGCACCCTGCTCAAGCAGGAGAACCTATAGCATCTCAGACAAGTGACTGTCCAGTTTCTTCTTAAAAACCTCCAGTGATGGAGCGCCCATGATTTCTGAAAGCAAGCTGTTCCACTGGTTAATTGTCCTCAGTGTCAGGATGTTTCTCCTTAATTCCAGGTTGCTTCTCTCTTTGGTCAGTTTCCAATCTTTGTTTCTTTTCCTTGCCTCTGGTGCTTTGGAGAATAATTTGACCCCCCTTTTCTTTGTGGCAGCCCCTCAAATACTGGAATACTGCTATCATGTCACCCCTATTTCTTCTTTTCTTTAGACTAGCCAAATTCAAGTCCTGCAGCCGTTCTTCGTATGTTTTAGTCTCCAGGCCTTTGATCATCTTAGTTGCTTTTCTCTGAACTTTAGATGAGGGGAAATGCAATGAGAGCAAATGAAAAGTCTCCCTAGTTGTAACAATGAGCAAGATGAAGATTTTAAAAAAATGTACTATTGTTTTTGTTAAATAGTGTTTATTCTATATGAGAAGTTATGATATATAGGATATGTGTACACAATGAGTTCTGCATGTTTTGTTAAAAACTCAAGTTAGCATTTCCATATTGCCTTCATAGAGATACAGGCCATTACAAAAACAGTCTTAAAGCAATGATTAGGGGACTGAAGCATATAAAGAACAGTTGCTGGAACTGACTATGTCTAATTTAATAAAGAGAAGGACTAGGGGTGACATGATAGCAGTCTTCTAATATCTAATATCTCAGGGGTTGCCACAAAGAAGAGGGGCTCTATTCTCCAAAACACCTGAAGGCAAAACAAGAAGCAATAGATGGAAATTAATCAAGGAAAGAAGCAACCTAGAACTAAGGATAAATTTCCTGACAGTTAGAACAATTAATCAGTGGAACAACCTGCCTCCAGAAGTGGTGAATGCTCCAACACTGGAGATTTTTAAGAAGAGATTGGACAACCATTTGTCTGAAATGGTATAGCATTTTCTGCCTGAGCAGGGGGTTGGATTAGAAGACCTCTAAGATCCCTTCCAACTCTGCTATTCTGTTATTCTATTATTACATTGGAAGAAAAGGTGAACTACTACTAAGGTAATGTTCATACTTAGTGGGGTAGCTGTTCTCTCAGTTAAATATGAACTCTTTAAAGAGAGCCAGGACTGACCTTTCCATCAAACAGTCACAGAAAGCTTTTCAGACCCATGAATTCACACACACCCTGGCAATCTCAAAGTGCCAGGGAACTATGGGGATTGTGCTATAAAGACCATACTTTTTTCCTCAGAGTCCATAAATCAGAATGAATACCAGATAACATTACATAGGACATTTTCTGTCTGGTCCCTGGTATAAAAAAGATCACCATTACCAACTTCTCTTACATTGTTGCTTTACAACAACATAAACAACAATGACATCTTGATTTACAGTAAGAGGAAAACTGGGAGGTCAGATCTCTGAGGGAGATACTTTGCCTCCCTTCCCTCAGCCACACATTTGTAATATAACCCTGAAGTATACTACTTATCCACTTTTTGAATGAATGTTTATGAATATTTCTGGGGGTTTTTTTGCACAAAAAAATGCACCTTTTCCAGTAACAAGTTGAGACCAATATCATCAGCACTCTTATCTCTCAAATCCAAGAACGAAGCAAAGGGGCTAGTAGAAAAAAGCTACATCAGATTGTCAGTTACACTTCCCCTTTAATATCTTATCTTTTTTTTTACAATAGATTCTCTTGTCCATAATGACAAAAATTCCTATCTCATCCTCCCATCATATGCATAAAGGTAGTGTAATAGAATTTCACTCAAAGCCATCATCCCTTACATCATCTTCACATAAATCACCACCTCCAACATACCAAAATATCCATACCTGTCCATGCCAAGTCAATGCCACCATTTTAAGTGGCCCTTTGGGTTTATGTAATAACCCAGAATCCTATCCAACAAAACAAAGACCTTGTCCACATATCCTACCTAATAATCTTCCAAAACCCTTCCCAAGTATTAATCCTTTTAGTGTCATTCCCCACTTCCCAATTCCTATTGACAGTGGAGGAATGTTGTCTCCCCTCTACTATCACCCCTCTTTAAGTCTTTAATCCCAGAGAGAATCTTAGCAAGAAGTACCCTGGTTATTTTACAGAAAAGATGCAGTGACCAGAAACAGATGACAGATGGCACCCAGTCCTCCTCAAATAGGAACTCAGTCCTTCCCACTCCACACTCTAAAGTGACCCACAGCAGACATTTCAATGGTGTATCTTTCATCTAAAGGGAGATTGGCAACTTTTGCCCTCAGTCTTTACCTTCTGCCACTTGTGTCAAAGAGAAAATAGGTGTCATTGTGCTCAGTCATTTGCAGTATTCTCGGTTTCATTAGACACTGAACTCCCTTGAAATTTTCTCTGCTCAATTCCTTTTTCTCCAATTTTACCTTTACTTTCACTATCATTTTTCTTATAGTAATGGAAAAACCTCCATTCATCTTCAGCACACAGTCTTTCCAATTCTTTTTTGACTATTTTGGAAGCACTCTGGGTTTTATAAAGCATTTTACTCCAGCTTCTGCCAAATTCTATTACATTTTAAATGAAGATGATTTTAGGGGATAATATTACATTGGATAATGTAACTAATAGGCAGGAAAGTAGCAAGGGTAGAGAAAATATTACCATGACATTAGAAGACCCAGGAGTAATGCAGATAGTGATTGCTAAGATCTGCTTAGAAAAATGTCTCTTTTAAATATATAGTTTTAACATGAATCTATTTATACAAACACATAGTAAGTGAATTAATGCAAATTGGAAAAAAACAAGTTCTATTATGATGAAAATTGAGTTTTGATCTATACAAGGTTAATGGAAAGTTTTGAATGTGGGACAGACCATGTTTTGGATAGGGTCAAAAGAGAATCTTGGGGGGAAATCAACAAGGAAGAATAGAAATGTATTACAATAAATTAGAATTAAAAATGTAAAAGTGCAAAAAGATAAATATGACTAATACAAAGAGTATTAGAAAATCAACTAGCTTTTTAAAATACAAAATTCATTTTAAGGCATCATTTTATTGCTAATGAAAGATTTCCCCTCTTTATGGTTCAGAATTGTAGCTCTAAAATTAAAATAATATGAAATCCTGTGCTACAGTTTTCATTCAGGCATAGTCATTCTTCACTGACAATACTTGAAAAAAATGATCTTTGTGAATTCTTGATCTGAATTTATATCTTATACACTGATATGCAGATTATAATACTAATACAAACAAATCTATTGAATTTAAAGAGACATGCACCCACCCCTACCCATATAAATATATTTAATATTTGTGTACTTCCAATTTCGACACAGGTTTTGTGTCCTCATTTCTTATGGGAAAACAAAATATTTTTGAAAAATAGTTATATTATTTATAGTACTCTAAAAGTTTAGTGCTTACTCCCTCTTAAAAGATTGTAATAATGTCTGACAACAGGACCAAAAACATGACACCTGTCACATATTTTGAAACTGTACCTGAAGATAATATTATGGAAAATCCTCTTCACATGAGCAGTACAAGTGCATATATATACTGGTAAATAGGCCTATTCATTTTTAAGTGTTAAAAAGTTTGGGAAAGGGTGACTGTCCCAGTGAATATATGTATTTTTATACACACAATTGTATAAAATAACACTTTTTGTCATCATTTTTGCATTATTTCTTCCAAGTTTGCAAAAATACATTTCTTCAATAAATTGAAAGAATCTGTACTGTTGGAGAGTAGTGCACAGAAAATATTTTACTCTTTTAGGGTAATTTTGAGTAGCTCTATTATTTTATTTTTAGTTTGTGGCCCAAGCAACCTATTAGCAGGCTTTTTACCTGTATTTCAAAAATTGCAATTTGTAGTGGTCATTCATTTTATGACATTTAGTATTTCTCAGGACTCAGAAACTTGTAAGATTGGTTTCTAGATCTCCTTTATTAATTTGTCTTCACATGTTCATGTTTTCCAATTTAGTTCTCATTCTAAGCACTTTTATTTGAACACTATCTAATTTATCCAGTACCATTTATGCAGTGCTAGAGCAATTATTTGGAAGATAATTACTTACATCCAACTTATTAAAGACTCATTCGGTTGCATATATATTATTTCCCTTTGGATTTTCTAGGGGAGTTATTATCCATAACTGGTCTTTTTGGGTGTAAACAATAACACATTTAAAGAATGATCTCTTTTTGTTCCTGTGTATTCCAATTTGCTTCTCTTATTCCTTTGAATTAGTTTTAATGGGTTTCTTTCACAACTTATGTAACCATAAATACTAACCTTTTGGAAACATTTTATGGAGCCCCATTAATTCTTGAAAGCATTTTCAACACTTTATATATAAAAGAATTGTTTTGTACTGGGTGTTCACTGACACAAATAATGTCACAGTGCACTAAATGCTGACAAGTAAAGTCTCTCACTTTATTTTAATAAGATTATGTTAGCCTTCATTTAAATGAAAAACTTGTTAACATAATGTAGTAGCATGGTTATTCACCCTTATACTGCTAAGTTTAAAATCTTTTCTCTACCATAAATCCCCTTATCATCCTAAGCTGTAATGTTGTTTATTTCGTTTTGCCATAGTTGAGTGAACTAATCATTGGGTCTTATTCAACAAGCATGATTAAAATAAACCATGTTTTAATATTAATAAGGCAGGAAACCCTATACCATTTCGGACAAATGGCTGTCCAGTCTCTTCTTAAAAACCACCAGTGTTGGAGCATTCACCACTTCTGGAGGCAGGTTGTTCCACTGGTTAATTGTTCTAACTGTCAGGAAGTTTCTCCTTAGTTTTAGGTTGCTTCTCTCCTTGCTTAGTTTCCACCCATTGCTTTTTGTCCTGGGTGAATGCACCAAGTGAACATAATGGATGTCTTCGATCCAATATCTTTCAATCTAAAGAATTAAAAGAATTGTTTTGGGTAAAATAGGGAGATGAGAAGGGTCATTTATATTGCCTGGTGAGATTCCAATATTTTTTTAATAAGTCAAATCATCCTCCACAGATTAAACAATAATTTGTAAGTAGTCCTCCACTTCACACTCCCACACAACGTTAATAATATTTTCCAACTTTCATCTACACAGTTCAGTGATCACTTGACATTTCTCAGTGCACTATACTAAATATCTAGAGAGAGAAAGTATGGTTCAACATTTATTGTATACTGATAGTTTCATTTAACAAACTTCACTTTTGTAGATTTTGGATTTGAAGGAAAGATCCAAATTTTGGTTGAATTTCAGATAATAATGGAGCTCATATGAACAAATTTGTGAGAGACAGATGGGACAGTGCAGACATGGCCAACATTGTTTTAACTATGTATTCACTGCCTAATTTCTAACACCACTCATTTTTCCCATCACCATTCTCTCAAGAATAGCAGGGGGAACAGATTCAAAATTTGTTTGGGGTCTTAAAAAATCTCATCAATTATTTCATTAATATTCAGCTTTAACACATACCCCTTCTTCGTCCTCTTCCTCCTTCTAGTTATTTAGTTATTTATAACTTTTATGTGCTTGCCATCTTAGCTACATAACTCTGAGTGGCAAGTAATCCATGTAGAAATAATATATAAAACTCACAGCCAACTAAATAATCCAATGTAGTTCCACAAAAGCAAACTCATGAACAACCTAGTTCTAACACACAGCCTCAATCTGTTAAATTTGGGTTTTCTGTAATTACTATAATACTATGAACAGAAATCAAAGTACTGTGGGTTAAGAAAAGAAAGCACGTTTTTTAAGCATAAAAAAATGAAAAAAAATGTTGCAGCTATAAAGCATTATATCAAGAAGTCAGTTTTAAAAGTTTCTCAGTCATCTGTTCAATCAATATTAGTCAAGAGTCCTATCAGAAATTCTGCTTTGCTAGTGCACATAATGCCAAGCATTTTGTACAAAAAAGGTTTCAGATGAAATTTTGAGGAAAGATATGCTTCCTAATTGAATTCCCAAAGGATATTCCAAATTCCTGGATACTGAATTCTTCAAACAAGTAGCAGAGTGATTATAATGAAGGGTAGAGGTTCTTGTGAGGACACTTGGTAATTTAGATTAATAAGAGGATTTGGATAATCAAGATTTAGGTAGCAGTGTTTCATTATATTAATACAGTTCTACCCAGCAATCACATAATCTCTACTAATCTAAAATAACATCTAACAAAACACCTATGGGTCAGAAGAAACTTTAATATGGAACAGAAACAATGCAGAAAATGGAATGCAAATTCTATACCAAGCGCCATGCAAGGAATCTGTGTTAAAAGTTTCTGTTTGGGATTCCTTGGCATTCTAATTGTTTCTATACAGCTCTTAATGAATAGCACAGAAAATGTAAAACAAGTGTTTTTATATAGTAGATTATCACTATCAAAATCCAGGTCAATCTCAGCCTTCTAACACGTTATACTGCAGCGATTTTGAGAGAAGGGAGGGGGCATATTTCAAATCATACAACTAACAGGTAACCAAAAAAATAAATAAATTATAGGTTTAATTGAAATGACTGAGAACATTTAATTTTATCAATCTTCTTTTTCATAAGTACGTTAAAATCTAGCAGAAAAGTGATCACAAGCTTCAATGCTTCAAATTCTTTATAAATGCTTTCCATAAATCTTGTCAGCATATTATGTACATGCCAAATTCCATTTTGATCATGGTGATGCAAATTTAAAAACCAAAGGCATTAAATAAGTTAATTTGGCTCAGCTTGTTGTAAACAAGGGAAAGAAATTGAATATTTTATACTGTTATTTATTATTTTTGTTACACATTCAGCCAGGTGTTTAGAACTGAATTTGATACATTGATCTAGCTATTGGGTCCTTCCCAATAGATTTGTTTGATGGTATTAAGATATTGTCCAGCATGTTAACTACTCCAAGTGAAGCTGTCTGTTGCTATTGACTGATAGTGATTTTCTCAATGCTGATAGTGTTTGAGTGGTGATCCAGATGTTTGGGATGGTATCTAAGGGTCTGTTACTATTAGTCATTTCCTTTTTTTTTTTTTTTGCAACAGTTGTTCTACTTTTATTTACATGTATGTAATTTGTGGTTTTCTCCAGTTCTTAGCCTTATATTCTGTTGAGTTCAGGTATTGCGATGTCCACTATCCAGATTTTTTGGCTTTCTTATAAACAGTAGTTAAATCTGGGGTGTTGTGTTGCAAATGCTTGTTGGCTTGAAAGTGCCAGAGCACTTTCATTTCTTTGTTTTCTATAATTTTTTTCTATTTTATGGTGCTACCAGTTCTTGTTTTCTCAGGCCAATAGTGTTTTTTGCAGATCTTCCTATGCACCATTGATGCTATTTTGTCATGCAGTTATTTGTAGTCAGTCTGTGCAAACTTCTTGTTGCAGATAACCAGGTGAGCTACCGTTCTTTTATCTTTGTCGAAGAGGCAGTATTTTCTGTCTGTGGTTGTTTTCCCAATTCTGGCTGTATATACATTTATTCTTACAGCTTGGTCTCATACCTCCAGAATTTCCAATTCTTTCTTGCTCTTAGCCTTTGCTTTGCTGGCATATGTTTGCCACGCACATACAAACACACATATATACACACACACAAATGTAGCTCTGAATTATGTAGAAAAAAACCCCTCTATTATTGTCAGAGTTTAATAAACACTCTATTCTCAGGAGAGCAGCTATGTTTTTTTTTAAAAAAAAAAACTTCCAAAACTACTTGGAATTTTCACCAAGGAAAAATATAATTTTGTAATCAGCCTATTAATAGTAATAATGTATTCTTATAACAGATGCAATTCAAAACTCAAGCAATCGTGATAATACCAGTTGATATAAATCATCATTCAGTTTCCCCAGGATTTCCTATGCAGAAGCTTTTCCACTCATAAAATACCATTGATTTCCCAGAATGCTTCCTATCTTATTTATTATTTGTTAAATTTATTTGCCACCTATCATACTGAAGCTATTCTCGGCAGCTTACAAAAATTAAAAAGAGGAAAAATGAAAGGCGTGTAAACAGAAGTAAAATAATACTAAAGAAAACAATGACAAAATAACACAATGAGAATAAATGCATCAACATGACAACCAATATCATACCTTCCATTAAATTCAGCATCCAGGAAGCATATCTATTTGTTCTCCTAATGGTTATTATTTTCCTGATCAGTTAGACAAACTTCTAAAGAAAGCAGTAAGCGTCGGTCATTTCTGTCTTAATTTTCTATGAGTGACTGTGGGTCCTTCTGCATCCCATAAATGTTCTTGAAAATAAAGATGGTGCTGCAGGCTGGCATTTTGCTTTGAAGTATACAGGCTGTTAAAAAAAATCATACATAAGTGAGGAATCAGGGAAGGAAGAAACCTGTTAGATGCTGTTCATTGTATTCACAGCTGCAGTGTTGTAGATCCTAGGACATTCTCACACAGCCCTTGGCTATATTATAATTAAAGTAAGCCCAAGAACCCTGCAAATTATCCATCACAAGTTGACCAAACTCTCCTTTGCCACTGGGAGAAAAAAATGAAAGCAATTTCTTTTCCATCAAATTGAATTGGAATGGTTACAGAAATGTGGTAGAAATGTTCAGGATGGCATAAAAAACAAATACAGATTTGAGGTATCTGAGCAAATATGCCAGCTGAGTAAAAGCAGAAACTCACCGAATTACGACTCCAAAGGGTTAGAGCAGAGTCTTCAAACTTGGCAACTTTAAGACTTGTGGACTTCAACTCCCAGAATTCCTCAGCCAGCCCTGGCTGGCTGAGGAATTCTGGGAGTTGAAGTCCACAAGTCTTAAAGTTGCCAGGTTTGAAGACCCCTGGGTTAGACAAGTGGAAGCATTTGAGGGGTAGATAAGAAGGATCTTTTTTATTTGTTTTTGTTTTTCATTATTCCTACTTTGTTGCTCATCGCCCAATAATTTATTTATTAGAGTGGTTTACAAGTGTTATAAATTAAGTTCCATTCTTTTTGTTTGATACATACTTGGGAGACATAGTTTATACAGCAACAGTGCTATGACATCATTGGGCAGTGATGAAAATCTCATCCACTGGGGAGATTGGAGATTCTTTAATTCAGTGTTTCTCTACCTTGACCATTTTAAGGCATGTGGACTTCAACTCCCAGAATTCCACAGCCAGCATTGCTTTAGTTAATCTTTTCCTTGGTTCAGTCATAAATTCACAATGTTGGAAAAAACCTGCTGAACAATTGCCCCTGAATAATAATGGCAAAAAATTAAAATTTTATTTTCATGAGAAATCAATATTTTGAAATAACTGTTATTTAAAATTGGTGGGACTCTTCCTTCCTTCCTTCCTTCCTTCCTTCCTTCCTTCCTTCCTTCCTTCCTTCCTTCCTTCCTTCCTTCCTTCCTTCCTTCCTTCCTTCCTTCCTTCCTTCCTTCTTTTCTTCCTTCCTCTCCTCCTTCCCTCCCTCCCTGCTTGCCTCCCTCCTTCTCTTCTTGATGGGGAGGAGATATGCCTGACAATGGAATAGCATTTCAAAGATTATAAAAAGAATATAATTTACCAAAATAGCTAAGTAAAAGTAAAAGTAAATCTTATTTGCCTTTTACAGTCTGGAAGTTTCAGCAGCCTCAGACATTCTGATAACAGTCCACTATTATCAATTTCTTAATGAAAAAATATACTGGATATTATGCAAGAAATTTGGAAAAGAGATCTGAAGTTTGTTACATTACAAAATCAAAATCAATGGTTTCAAGTTTTGATTCTTTTAGCATATTTCTTATGAGTTTTATAAAAGAAATGAACTGGTCTAACTGCTTTGATCTCACAGAGAATATGGGATTAAAGCATTATTCAGATAGCATTAATTCATATCATTTCAATGTTTCCTTACAATCCAAAAATACATTTGTTTTATTTTATTACTATTTTGTAATAAGCATAAGTGAATTAGCCACAAATATAGTGGAAACATGGGTGAAGAGCCTGTCATTTCAAACCAGATTCCAACTGTAGGGAGAGGCAAGAAGATGAAATTATGGATGGATTACAGAAAATACTTTATAAGGAATGAGAAAGTAAAATGAATAGAATAGAATAGAATAGAATAGAATAGAATAGAATAGAATAGAATAGAATAGAATAGAATTGGAAGGGACCTTGGAGGTCTTCTAGTCCAGCCTTCTGCTCAAGCAGGAGAACCTATACCATCTCAGACAGGTGGTTGTCTAGTCTAGATAAACTGAATATATGGTCTATCTAGAAAAAAAATATAACCGTTTAATTCCTGATGATGACATCCTAATAATGCAAGATCTCCAGAAGCCTGGAAAAAGCCAAGCATTTTGTCTCGTCCAATAGATTTAGGATTTGTGATGTGAATTTGTACAATCATTACTATATTTGAGGGGGAATGTAAACAAGGCAGGAGAGATTAGTGAAACTGAACTGACATGAAGGAGGAGAAGAGCCACAACACCACTAATAACAAAAGAAAAAAAAGGGGGGGTTATTGGGCTCCTCAAATGTGCATTTGAAAGAAGTTGGTTATTTGACTTTGGAGATTTAAGAAATCTAAAGGAACTCACTACTACATATGCCCAGGTCATGTCTACTGATATTTCTTTTTGGATTAAATATTATTACTATGGTGATATGTATTCTTGCCAGATTCTTGGAAGCAAGCTAAGATTTAAAAATGCTATTAAATTAGTTTTTCAAATTTTTGAAAAACTTTAGACATACTGTATTATACTGGATCTTTTGAGAAACAACCATGACTACAACCAAATCAATGTTTGCGTATTTGCAGATCTGATTCTTCAAGCTGACTTTGAGTTGGATCTTTATGGATGGAAAAGTAAAATTGACTGAGATTATTCAGAATAGTCTTTTTATTATTATTTAAAGATTGAATTGATTTGTATATTCGGTTTGTAAAATCATTGTGCTATTTTCACTACTGAATATCAGTAGAATATTTTTGCATTACTGTGTCTTTTCCCCCTTTTAGTCACACTTCAAATGTTTTGACTTTTTGTTCTTTTTTAGTTTGCATAATTAACTTTCTTTTTAAGTATACAGCTTTTGTTGAATAGCTTCGTGTAAAATAATGTTTTAACTGCTACAATTTATACTCAGTAAGAATTAAAATTAAAAAGGAGATTAATCAGCACATGATCCCAAAATAGTTATACAATATAAAATTCCCCAAGGGAATCACATGATTCTGGGACACTGCAAATGTTATAAATATGAGTCCATTGTCAAGCATCTGCATGTAAATCACATGACCATGGGGATGATGCAATGGTTATAAGTGTGAAAAAATGGTCATAAGTCACTTTTTTCAGTGCTGTTGCAACTTCCAATCATCACTAAATGAACTGTTGTAAGTCAAGGACTACCTGTAGCTACCTTGACAGCACATGTGTTGAAGAAGGACAATACCATTCTTAGCTATAGAAAAGAATTATGTACATAGACCTATAGTAAACACATCTGTATCAGTTTCAGCTATAATTTTTTCAATCATGGTTTGTTCACCCACATTTCTTTCTTAGTTTATAATGAACATTTTATAACTGCAATACGCACATGAAGTTAATGCAGTTGTTTAGGCCAGAATTCATGCTTCTATGAATTTCTAAGTGAACGGAAAGTGACACCATCTCTACATAGTACAAAAACAAACATGAAAACTGTCTGCAAATTTTTAATGCATGTTTACTAGTTATGCTCATGTTCTTTCTTATTTTAAAATAAGAAAATAGTGAATGTGGCACATGTAGAAGTTTTCCTGTCAATTCAATTCTACCTCTTTTTTTTTCTTTTTTTACCATAAAAGGTCTCAAAAAGATGAAAAAATAAAACCAGGACAACAGATACTCTGATTCTTGTAACCTCTCAGTTTAGGATTGTTGTTCTGTTACAATTTTATGCATTTATAGTTCAGGTTTTTGCATATATTATAATTATAATCAATGGAAGGTGTGGTGGGAATTAGGGTCAAGTAGCACATGGGCACACAGACTTGTTTTCTTCTAACATTACTTGTTCTAGACCTCTGAACTCATCTCCAATACATGGTCATCAATGTTAGAGAATTCACTACTCCAGCTGGTTTCTATTTGATGCCATAGAACACAGAATACAGAATAACAGGATTGGAAGAGAACTTAGAGGTCTTTTAGTCCAACCCTTTTCTCAAGCAGGTGAATATTTTGCTGTGTTTATCACATTTACTATATTTTGTTTAGTTGGTTTGGTGGTTTTGGTGGTAATAAGAAATCAAGCCCTATAGCCAGATGTTGTGTCCTGAGCCTGCAAATGCAGGCTTGGGACATTGCAAGGCTCCCGGGCAATTGCAGAAGCTGCCCGGGACCAGACTGCGTGGTGCCAGCCGAGCGCGCATGAGCAAGGCACAAAAGGTGCCTAGAAATGTTTCCATCTTGTCCGGGGATTGGGAAAGTATAAAAGGAGGCCTGCGTACCTTTGCTCATTGTTGTTGGAGTTGTAAGTAAGCACAATAAAGAGCTGTTTCAGAGACATGCATATTCTTCATTCGCCATCGCTCCCAGGACTTAACACAGACGACGAAGGTGGGATGCTTAACAAGGAAAGCTAGAAGGAAGCTTTAAGACTTACCCACAAGAAGTCCTGGAAGGGAAAATGGCTATCCTGCCAGTACAGCGTCGCTGGAGGGTGAGTTTGGCTGAGAGACCTTTTCCCTGAAGAAATGAGTGGTGAGGCACGACTACAATGGTGAAAATCGGCCGTTTGTCAGAATTTGACGTCGCACATCCAGAACATTGGGAATCATATGTTGCAAGAGTAGAGAACTATTTTAGGGTTAACCAAGTTCGCGAAGATGGGTTGAAGGCTGCAACGTTGTTGTGTGTATGCGGCCAAGAGACCTTTGAAATTGCTGAAAACCTCATGGCTCCTGCTTCTCTGGAAGGTGTAACGTACACAGACTTAAAGAAACTTCTAAAGGAACATTTTCAGCCCAAGCTGTCCGTCATTGCATGGAGGCACACTTTTGAACAAAGGGATCAGAGGGCAGGAGAATCTGCTAAGGACTTTATCACAGCATTGAGGCGAGCAGCCAGACCATGTGAATTTAAAGATTTAGAGGAAAGACTGCATGATCATTTTGTGTGTGGACTGAGAAATAGAGACTTACAGCAAAGGATCTTTGTGAAAGAAGACATTTCATTACAAGATGCTCTGTGAGAAGTTACAGCAGAGAAAGCAGCAGGTGGAGCAGTAAAGAATATGTGGCCACCCAGAAGCTCTCCAGAGACTGTTGCTGTAAACCAGGAGAACGTACAAGAAGATTTGGAAGAGGTTCCTGAAGATGAGGTGAATAAACTCTACCAGGCAGCCGGAAGGAGACAGAGGGATCGCACAGAAAAGGCTTCAATAACTCCACAATGCTCCGGATGCGGAGGATGGCCCAGAAGAGCAGACTGCCGGTTCCGGTTCACTATTTGCAGGGCCTGTGGAAGGCAAGGCCACATTGGAGCTGTATGTCTGAGTTGTCAGAAGGTACAACCTAAAGAAGAATTGCATCTGAAAGGTACCAGGGTCCCCAGCCAAAATAGGGTGGGTTTCTGCGCAATATACAGAACTATTCTAAGGACAGGCACACATAAACCCCTAAAAAAGAAGTTGTCCCTTAAAGTAAAGTTGCAGAGGGTTCCCTTATCCATGGAATTGGACACTAGGTCTTCTCTTTCCATAATTTCCCTCAACACTTTCAGGAAGATTTGCAGCAGCAGTAGCCTTCGAGTGAAACTCAGGCCATCCACTGTGATACTTACAGACTTTCAGAATTCTAAGGTTTGTGTTAAGGGGGAGGCCACCCTTAAGGTACAATACAAGGATTTTGAGGGTCCTTTAGATGTGTTGGTTGTTGGGGGTAATCGTGCGAGTCTTATTGGACTTGACTGGTTTGAGGCTCTGGGAATTCAGGTCACGGGGCTGCACCATTTGCAAACGTCTAGTCATGCAGGGAATTTGCAGATGTGTTTAGCTCTGAACTTGGAACCTACAAGGGGTCTCCAGTTTCACTACGATTAGATCCATCCATTGCACCCATTAGGATCAAGCCTAAGAGAGTTCCGTTTGCACTTAAGAACAAGATTGATGCTGAATTAGACAAATTGATCCAGCAGGGCAGTCTAGAGCCTGTAGATTCTACTCCTTGGGAAACCCCCATAGTAACGCCTTTAAAGGCTAATGGGGACATTTGTACTTGTGCGGACTACAAGTGCACACTAAACAAGGCACTACAGCAACACGCTTATCCAGTACCTGTAGTAAGTCAAATTCTGGCTTCCCTAAAGGGGGGGCATATTTTTACAAAGCTTGACCTTGCACAGGCCTGTCAACAGTTGCCTGTTGATGAGGCAGCTGCTGAGGCTCAGATGATTGTGACCATAGAGGAGCTTTTAAAGTGAAGCGATTGCAATTTGGGGTAAATGTATCCCCTGGCATTTTCCAGAGTATTATGGAGAACACACTGAGGGGTATTCCAGGAGTCTGTCCATATTTTGATGATGTCCTCATTGCAGGAGAATCACCTCAAAACTTGGCTGAGAGATTGAGGGCTGTCTTGCTTCATTTTAGGGAAGCAGGCCTCAAGTTAAAAAAGGACAAGTGTAAGATAAGAGTCAATTCTACTGATTTTTTGGGATTCAGGATAGATGCTCAGGGTATCCAGCCTTCTGAAGCTAAATTAAAGGCCATTCAGCAGGCCCCAAGCCCTAAGTCTAAAGGGGAACTACAAGCTTTTTTGGGGCTACTAAATTTTTACTATGCCTTTCTGCCAAACAAAGCTGCTATAGCTGAGCCATTGACCAGTGGTTCTCAACCTTTTTAATGCCGTGACCCCCAACTGGTTGTAAGTCGAGGACTACTCAACCGGTCGTAAGTCAAGGACTACTCAACTGGTGCAGCACCGTTTGCAGAATGGGACTTTTGGCGGGCTCAGCAGGGCAGAGACAGCCTGGACAATTCCTATTGGCTTTTGAAAGCCAATAGAATTAGACTCTATTCAAGAGAGTCTATTCTATTGGCTTTCAAAAGCCAATAGAATAAAAGGGAGTAGCACAGCTAAGGAAAAGGGGAAAAAATGGCGGACTGCGTTGTTTGGTGACCCCCATGAAATGGTCGTTTGACCCCAAATGGGGTCCCGACCCACAGGTTGAGAACCACTGTCTTAGACAAACAAGCCTGTTGGCAATGGACTAAGGTCCATGAAAAAAGTTTCAATGAGGTTAAGGCCTTGCTTACTTCTAATGCTGTACTGGCTCACTTCAATGAGCTATTACCTGTTTGCATTGCCTGCAATGCTTCTCCATATGGAGTGGGGGCAGTTCTTAGCCACCTGTTGGCTGATGGGACACAGGTCCCTGTGACTTATTATTCCAGAACCTTATCTTCTACTGAGAGAAACTACACTCAGACTGACAGGGAGGCGCTGGCCATTGTGGCTGGCATTAAGAAATTTCATGATTTCATAAGCCATTGCTAGGGTTGTTCACCACGACCAAACAGACACACACATTCTTTCTCCTCGTATGTTGTTGTTGGTCCATTTTCCTGTCAGCATATGACTACTCCTTAATTCACAAGCCTGGAAAGGAAATGGGTCATGCTGATGCTTTGCGTAGATTACCCCTTCCAACACTGGAACCTGCTCCTGCTCCTGTCATTAATATTCTGTCCATTCAAGAGCTGCCTGAGTCTCCCCTCAATGCAAGGGATGTGGCTGCAGAAACTGCCACTGACCACACACTCACACGTGTTCTGTCATGGGTGTTGTCAGGATGGCCTGATAGATGCCCTGATACTGAGTTTCAGAGTTTCTGGCAAAGAAGACATGAGTTGTCCACTTTCAAGGGTTGTCTGCTATGGGGAAGTAGGGTAGTAATCCCTAGCTCATTGAGGACTAGAGTGCTTCATTCTTTACATGAGGGACACCCTGGCATAGTCAGGATGAAGGCGCTTGCACGCAGCCACTTGTGGTGGCCTAGCCTTGATAAAGCCATTGAGGCCCTAGTACATGGGTGCCATGTGTGCCAACAGTCCGGCCTGAAATGCCTCAGGCCCCAGTTCATAGATGGGAGGAAACTCAAACCCCATGGTCTAGGGTACATATAGATTACGCTGGGCCCTTTCAGGGGCAATTCTGCTTGGTTGTTGTTGATAGCCATTCTAAGTGGCTAGAGGTTGTTCCTGTGTCCTCCACTACTGCTGCCAAGACTATCCAGGTGCTGAGAAGTATTTTTGCAACTCATGGCCTTCCAGATGTTCTAGTTTCAGAAAACGGTCCTCAATTTACCTCTTCTGAGTTCCAGGTTTTCCTCCAGGCCAACATGATCTGCCATGCAACTTCTGCTCCTTTCCACCCATCCACCAACAGAATGGCTGAACGTATGGTGCACACCACCAAGGATGCCCTTAAGAGGCTGACTTACGGTGACTGGCATCACAGGTTACAGACTTTCTTCTTGCACATCGCACCACACCTTGCACTGCCATTGGGAAGAGCCCGACTGAACTTCGCTGGGGTCGCCGACTCATTACTAAGCTGGGTAGACTGCACCCTGACCGGGTAGCATCTCATGGGTCGCATCCATGGCCACCACAGTGTCTCCAAGTGGGTGCTCCTGTTTGGACCAGGAATTACAGGGCTGGTCACTCGTGGGTCCTTGCTGTCATCTGCAATGTCTCTGGACCTCTGTCCTATGAGGTGTCACTGGATGATAGCCGCATCCTGAGGTGGCACATCGATCAGCTGCGTGTGTGGCTGGATTTGCATCCTTCTACTCCTGGTTCTGCACTGGGGGGGAGGAAGGTCATATAATGCATTCTGGGGATCAATATCAGCAGCCAGTGCCGGCAGTTGAAGAGAGAGTTGATCCCCCATCCCGAGATTCTGCAAGTGCTCCAAACAAGAATTCATGGGGCAGAGAACTACCCTACACACCTAGACGCACTCCAGCCAGAAAGTCACCCTGGGGGCACCTACATATTCCATATAACAATAGTGACACTCCATACAAGGAGGACAACCGGGGGTATTCACAGAACTCACAGAACACACAAGAACTGGCAACCCAGCTAGGAAGCAGGTTCAATTCTGCTACTGCTTCCAAAAGGAGGTCCTATGTAAGAGGGGCAAGCAGAGAGGCCTCTCCTCACCCTGGCACCTCAGGCATGACTTTGGGGTCCACTGAATACTGGGGCCCCTTACACACACCAGTTTCACAGGGCACATCCAAGAATGGTCGCAGATTCAAGGACATAGGTTCTCAGGAACCATCCAGAGGAATTCTGGACTCCTCAACCAACTCAGAAGGTTGGGAGAGTGCAGCTGCCCTCACAGAGCCTGGGAAAAAACTCTGGCAATTCTGTCAGTACGCCCTACCAGGGGTCACCTGCAAAACCTGTGCATAAAAGTCCTGGTCTAGCGAGCTCATTAAACGGGCTGATAGGCCAGGCGCTCTAAAGGTCAAGTCCTGGTCTGTCCAGTCGGGCAGGGGAACTGTCAGGCCAGGCACCCTCCCTAATTCTGTGTAGGTCCCAATGGGTTAAGGCCCCTCCTAAACACCTAGATGAGTATGTAAGGTTATTGTCAGCCTAAGAACAGTACTAGTCTATGGTGAGGAGATGGAACCTATGTGGGTAGCAATAGAACCTGCAAAGCACACATTAGAGAGTGGCAAACAAGTTGTAGTAGAATGGAGTGTTGGTAGAATGGAAAAACAAGTTGTAGTAGAATGGAGTGTTGGTAGAATGGAAAAACAAATATATATATATATATATATATATATATATATATATATATATATATATATATATATATAAAATTTTATATTTTGTATGGATTGTAAGAACATGTACCGTGTGTGTTCTAGCTAAGGGAGGAGGGGTGTTGTGTCCTGAGCCTGCAAATGCAGGCTTGGGACATTGCAAGGCTCCCGGGCAATTGCAGAAGCTGCCCGGGACCAGACTGAGTGGTGCCGGCCGAGCGGGCATGCGCAAGGCGCAAAAGGTGCCTAGAAATGTTGCCATCTTGTCCGGGGATTGGGAACGTATAAAAGGAGGCTTGCGTGTCTTTGCTCGTTGTTGTTGGAGTTGTAAGTAAACACAATAAAGAGCTGTTTCAGAGACATGCGTATTTTTCATTCGCCATCGCTCCCAGGACTTAACACCAGATATAATCCAGATAATTTATTTTATTGTTCAATTTAAATTTCAACTCTTTTTCTTTATATGTTTTATTATTATTTTACTTTCTTATATTTCTTTTCTTCTTTCTTTCTCTTTATTCTTTTTTTTTAAAGTATTTTCTTTTTTTTTCTTTAATATTTATTTATTTTATATATATATATATATATTATTGTTAATTATTCTATTAGTAGTTTAAGTAATGTATTTAGACTTATCTATGGTTTATATATATTTTTTAAGAATTCAAGAAAATTTAATTAAGCCTATATTCAGCTCTGGGAAAGTTGAGGGAGGGAGTGGGAGGGTTGGGGTGGGTTGGGGAGGGTTGTTTTTTCTTATTTTGTAAAATTTTAAAAATTTTCAATAATAAAAAAATTTCAACTCAAAGTAGAGAAGCAGTTGCCCTACATAGGAAGAAAATTCAGAAATGGTTATAAATTAAATATTAATTACCCCGTCATCTGATATAAAAAGCTAATCTTTGTTCTTTTTTCATAATACCGTAAATGCCGGCATATAAGGCGACTTCCGCAAGCATTAAAATCGGCGCCAAAGACAGGGGTCGTCTTATATGCCAAGTCGTCTTATACGCCAGAAATACTGGTAGTTTCCGGTGTATAAGGCGACGTTCTAGGAATGCGACTCAGCGACAAAGACGGGGGTCGTCTTATACACCGGGTCGCCTTGTACGCCAGCATATACGGTAATAATAAGAAAAAGCTTCATTTCTGCCTTAATGTCACCTTTCTCCTCTTACATTGAAACCATGTATAATTTTATCAAGTAGCTCTAATTAAACTATCCCTAGCAATTGTACATCTTATTCAATGAAATTCATCAATACATATATCTATATGAAAGCTAATCTGCTCACTGGTCTAGTATTTTCAAATTTTTATAGATTTAATGGAGGGTAGGGGAATATGCATATTTTAAACATGAAATTAATTCAATAAAGCCATGAGATTCCTAATAAGAAATTTAGCTAAAATATATTGAGTTCTCAATAAATACATTTATAGCTGATACAAAAGGCATTGTTCCCAGAACCAAAACTCATTGTTTTCAAGAATGTCCAGAAAGAAACCAGTCAGCAAAATGAGCTTTTATTAATGGTATAAATCCTGAATCCATAGATGAAGAAAATAGGTTACAATTTTTTTCAGTGTAATGGAATGAAGTAGGTCAAGTCAGTCTGATTTTGATGCAAGCTAGTTTCCAATACTGTAGTCGAGATGCTTTGAAATTCTATGTTACTCTTATTGGAAAACTTTCTTTCAACAACTTGAGAAGGAAAGATGGTGTATCAATAGAGACATATTAGCTTGAGGATCTCCTGTGAATCCCACTTATCCTTTTTATTGCCATTGCTTATCTATTTACTAATTATTTCCACTGAAATGTTACCAGTACAGAGTTACTTGTATGGTGTTAATTAATAATTTGAATTTTCTTTCTTCAGTTCAGTTGTTTCATTTTATTTTTTTCTAAACTCACTTTTCCTATTGCATAATTGTTGTTGTGATGGTGGTGGTGGTGGCAGAACAGCAGTAATGCCTTTTCCACCATATTTTATTCCCATTCTTTCATATTCTGTGTTCTTTAATATACTTCAGTATCAGTAGCACTCTCTGTATATGTATGAAAGAGAGAGAGAGAGAGAGAGAGAGAGAGACTACATATTTCATAAAATGCCCTTTCTCTTTGTTTTTTGTGTAGAATACAGTCTAGTCACTTAGCTATGTGAAAAAAAGCAACCTCTGCCTTAACATGCACCATAATATATTCTGGATGAAAAGTCAGACAACTTCAGGTATTAGATATCCTGCTGTTGATGCAGAAAGACAGATTCTAATTACACGTTGGAATGGAGTAGGCAGACTTTCTAAAAATAAGAGCAACTTGACATTTTAATGAATGGATTGGAGAGTAGTGGGATCACCATCACTAAAAGCAGAGATGAACCAACCCCATCTGCTTGGGATGCTCCAGTTTAAATCCTTGCATTGAGTTGCACTTAATGGTCCTCCATGCTTCTGTACTGCTACTTTTGGTAAAAAAAAAAAAATTAATTCATTTGTATCTGGCCAACAGTTTCTGATTCTGATTTAAATTGGTAATAAATATCCAACAGATATCTATTTCTTCTGAGATTCAGTGGACACAGTCCTCCAGGGAGGACTATCTGTGCCATCAGCTATGAATCCCAAAGTGTTAAAATGAGTTTTTTTTCATAACTCCCCTTTTCGCACATCACTCTCTGTCTCTCTGTCTAAGCTACAGATGTGGTTAAAAGTAGAGAATGTCTGAAATCTTTGGTATCTTCTTCAGTCATTTTCTCTCCAGGTACATTAAGTTTAAGTACTCGCAGCCACAAAAGTTGGCATCCAACTGCTGCTTCACTTGAAATGTGCATCTTGCTCTGGGAACTGCATTAATCATTTCCATCAACACAGCAAAGAGGTTATTAAGCGTTTGCCACACAAAAAGATTTAATTTCTCCAGCTGGACTCTCTCGCTGTTTCCTCCCAGCACACTGTTCCTGTCACAGTGGTTTAGCACCATTTTGAAATGCATTTATTTCAGCCTCAGGCAAACATATGCAGCCATCCTGCTTGTTTGTTCTTCCTTCATTTTCACTTCCCTGGTAATTGAAGAGGAGGAACTGAATGGGAAGGTCCTGATGAGCCGTGAGAAATCATGCTTAGCTTAGGTACATATTGATGTGAAACTATTCATCTTTCTAGCTCTTTCTAAGGGGAAAATAGGGTCTGAGTCACGGTTTTGTCACTCACCTGCCCTTCTTTAAATGCTTTTGATCAATAGTAGTTCTACAGACTAGAGAAATGAAAATGTACTGTGTGTGCTTGTATCCTGCAGATGTGCACATTTCTTTCTTGGGTATAATAGATATATAATTGCATATTGTGGTACAGAGCATGCTGTGAGACAATTTTTATGTCAATATGTAAGTTTTACAATGTTAGCATCTGCCAGATATAATGAATGCAAAATTAAGACTACGTAAAAATATTTCGACTTAGAAAGCCAAACTATTGCCAGCCTGGTTTTGGTATATGCAAAATTAGTAGCATATAAGTAGATAAAATTCAGAAAAATGTCCCGATATTTTTTTTATGCAGTCATTTAAAAACAACAAATTGCATTCACCACCATCCCCAAATGTGCATGCAGGTAATTCCTCAACTTATGACTTATGAATCGGGCCCCAAATTTCTGTTGCTAAGCAGGCGGTTGTGAAGTGACTACCTTTTTTGCCTTCATTGTTAAGCGAATTGCCTCAATTATTAAGGTGAATCTAAGGTCATTAAACAAATCTCACTTCCCCTATTGACTTTGCTTGTCAGCTGGGAAGGTCACAAATGCAGTGGAAGGGAATACTACTGAAAAGCATAGACAGGGAAGGATTAGGGGCATTGGAAAAGGGAAGGAAAGTTCATAGGGAGAAGCAGAACAAATGAAGATGAGCAGTACAATTGGGGAGGAGGGAATTCTCAGAAGAAAGAAAGGCTATAAGTAGTAAAGATGCATGATGAGCTGACTCTGAGCAGCTCACAAATAATAATACAAAAACATAAAAGTTAAAACATACAACTGCACAGGCAGCCTGGATTAAAATCAAACCATAACGAATCAAACCAAATGTGGGGTCTAGCAAAGACATCCACCCCAGGCTTGAGACCAAAGCCAGGCCTTTAGGGCTTTCCAAACCTCTAGGACAGCGGTTCTCAACCTATGGGTCGCGACCATTTCACAGGGGTCGCCAAGCAAGGCTGTCCACCATTTTTTCCCCTTTTCCGGCGGGTGCCTTACCTCCCTTGGGCTGGGCCAGCTGGTGGCCCAGCCAGTGGTCGGCCTGCTCCGTCTCTGCCACTTGCCAGCTATGCCTCAGCCGGCGCAGGGGGCAGCACAACGCATGTGCAGTGCTCCCGGGCAGGGAAAGTCCTCGACTTACGACCAGTTGGGTAGTCTCGACTTATGACTGGTTTAGTCTTCGACTTATGACTGGTTTAGTCCTCGACTTATGACCGGTTGGGGGTTGCGGTATTAAAAAGGTTGAGAACCACTGCTCTAGGACAAAGGGCAGCAAATATATGAATGAAAGAATGCTGTTCCAGAGGGAAGAGGGCGCAATAGACAAAACATGCTTCCTCACTTCCATATGTTGACAACCTTTAATAGAAGGGACCTGGAGCATTCCCATTCTGAAAAAAATGATTGGACACAAATGATCCCTCATATATCCTTGTTCTGGGCCATACAAGCTTTATAGGTAACCACTAGCATCTTGAATTTCACCCAAAAGACAACTGGAAAACCAATGCAGCTTGGTGGTGACACATGGGCATATCAGGAGATGCAGTAGTGACACATGGCAATGATGATACATGGGCACATCAGGAGATGCCCACTGGTGTTTGCACTGCTGCAGTTTATACCAACTGTAGCATCTGGATGCTCTTCAAGGGCAGTCCCATGTAGGGCGGATTGCAATAATCCAGTCATAAAGTGATAATGAGAACATGGTATGAGTCTAAATGAGAACATGGTATGAGCCGAGGTGGCGCAGCAGTTAGAGTGCAGTACTGCAGGCCACTTTAGCTGACTGTGTTCAACAGGTCAGCAGTTCAAATCTCACCGGCTCAAAGTTGACTCAGCCTTCCATCCTTCCGAGGTAGGTAAACTGAGGACCCAGATTGTTGGGGGTAATGTAAATATATATATACATTGCTTACTGGTGTACACTGCTTAGAGAGTGCTTGCACTTAAAGCGGTATATAAGTCTCATAAATAAATAAATAAATAAATAAATAAAGGGCCCCCTGGTCAAAAGAAGGGTGCACCTAGTTAGTTTTTACAAAAAAAATGAGAGCCAGTTTCAACTGTTGATTTAAATACAATTATACCAGCTTAGAGCTGGAATTAAAAAGGCTCAGGGTGGGCTGGGATGGAAAATACAGCAAGGCAAAACAAGTGAGGAGTATAAATGTTTGTGACAAGACCTGGCAGTATTTGGTTGTGTATAAGAAGTATTTTATACACAAGATTTCTAGCTATTCCAGAAATGTATGCAATAAGAAAAAAATATTAAAATTGAAGTAAGGTAAAGTTGAGGATCATGCATATTACAGAGAGCTAATAACATTTTTAAGTCACAGTGGTACGCTGCAGATTGAAATGTTATCTTGATAGCAAAAGAATATAATACACATTTGCTCTTCTAGACAGATCTATAAGCCAAACATTTTCATTGTGCCACATGAACTTTCAGAAAAAGATAAGGTTTTCTTTTTTTTTTCTTTTAAAAACAGCAGAAACTATCTGCAAATTTAATACATAGCTTTTTATATGCTTTCTTTCTAAAGTTATTTTGAGCAATACAGTATAAATTAAGCCAATCAAAAAATATTTTCATACCATTTTTGCTACTTTTTCACCATAAAACAAAGACAATATAATGCAATGGTAGCATTCCTCCTCATCTGCTATGGGAAGGAGCAGAATGAGTGTGATGTTCTAAGGAAGAAAAAAAGAAAAGCATGATTTTGTTTTGATTCGTAATTAATTATTGAGATGATATAAAAACTGGAGGTGTGTGGATTGCCCACAGTCTAGCAGAAATGACTTATTGCTGCTGCTGAGCACAGAGAAATGGTGAGCTCATTCTGTCTCAATGAAAAGATGCAGGGCACAATTTTGTTCACCAAAATACATATAAGCAGAAAGCATGAATTCAAATACTCCAAATGTGCTATTTAGGAAACAAGTCCAGAGACCAATTAAAAACAACTAGTGAAATGGTTTAAATAGCTATTAGCAAAAAATTCCAATCTTTAATATTCAAAGCACAGCACGAATATTAGAGAATTGGTTAGCAGCTTAGGAAACAATTAAAAGAAATGGAAGAATGCATTTACCCAAAGTATTTCTTCATAATGTCTTTACTTATATTTTTAAGTACGGTAGTAGTTGTTTCTCAACATTAAGAAAACCAAAATCATGGCATCCGGCCCTCTCAATTCCTGGCAAATAGATGGGGAAGAAATGGAGGTAGTGACAGATTTTATTTTTCTGGGCTCCAAGATCACCTCAGATGGGGACTGCAGCCAAGAAATTAAAAGACGCTTGCTCCTGGGGAGGAAAGCTATGGCAAATCTAGACAGCATTCTAAAAAGCAGAGACATCACCCTGCCAACAAAAGTGCGTATAGTCCAGGCCATGGTTTTCCCAGTTGCAATGTATGGCTGTGAAAGTTGGACCATAAGAAAGGCTGAGCGCCAAAGAATTGAGGCCTTTGAACTATGGTGCTGGAGAAGACTCCTGTGAGTCCCTTGGACTGCAAGGCATTCAAACCGGTCAGTCCTAGAAGAGATCAACCCTGACTGCTCTTTAGAAGGCCAGATCCTGAAGTTGAAACTCAAATACTTTGGCCACCTAATGAGAAGGAAGGACTCACTGGAAAAGGGCCTAATGCTGGGAAAGATTGAGGGCAATAGAAGAAGGGGACGACAGAGAATGAAATGGCTGGATGGAGTCACTGAAGCAGTAGGTGTGAACTTAAATGGACTCCAGAAGATGGTAGAGGACAGGAAGACCTGGAGGAACGTTGTCCATGGGGTCGCGATGGGTCGGACACGACTTCACAATTAACAACAACAAAGTAGTTGTTTGTCTCCTTCTTTGCTTTGTGTCTCTTCGTACTTATATAATTTCTGTTCAACTAATATTTCAATGCCCTTAGAATTTAAAAACAATAAAAAGACAAAAAGTATGTTGAATTGCCTCGTGACATAGTACATGTCTGACTGAATCAGGCAGGGATATTTATGAATGGGCCAAACATAGTCTAAGACTCCTTGCCCCATTGCCATGTGGGGGAAAAAATAGAAGATCATAAACACAGAGACAGGATTATTTTTAGAAAACAAAACTCTATTGCCCTCAACTGAAAATTTTAAGCACATAAAACACAGAGTGAGACACAGTCATACTTATTTTTCCTCTTTCTTTTGTTTAAAGAAGAGCCTGGAGATTTTTCTCTCATGGTGTGTGGTGGTTTTTCACATGCAGAGTTCATCTCACTTGTAATGGAAGAACTGAAATCTAAAACAGAGTAGAACAACATGAAATGTATTTGTATTATGCAATGTCTAACTTTAGGAATTTTGGTGAGTTAACTACTGAATGAAAATATTCTTTATAACTCCAGCTTTATGACTATAATTCCTAGGAACTCCAGCTTGTGAGTGTGATACTACTAGAAGTTGTAGTTTATGAAGATTTTAAAGGTTATAGTTTCTCATTTCTACTGTAGATACTACCTTGTTTTAGCAATGCTGGAATTTGATTTCAAAATCCTACTACTGTCATTAAAATTAGTTATAAGAGAGCTCCCCTAATTGAAGGGTACCATGTTATTGGTGTGAAATATACTAGTATACAGAATCTACCCAAACTTGCTAAAAGAAAAAAAAATCAATCTGAGAAAGATAAATTGGGAGAATTAAGAAAGCAGTAAATCAACAAAAAGCATGGGCAAGACGAAGAGACTTTTTTTAGTAGTAAAATATATTTTCTCAGATAAATGGATAAATCTTGATGGTGATATCAATACGATTAAAAGACATGCCATTTTTTATCACTATGTAACCATATCCCATAAGTATCTACTATATACATTGACCAATATTTTTATACTACATGTCATTGCACTCTAAGTAGTTTACAAAAAAAATCATAAAACTTTATGATTAAAACACCCATTCCCTAACACAGAATAAAATACTTCCTCCCCCCAGATATCCCCAACATATAAAAGAAGAAACATTAGCAGCTCACTCACCATTAAGATTCAAAAGCTCGCTTGAATAAATTATCTTTATATCCCTGCAGAATGTTAGTAATGAGAGGCTTAGGGATACATTATTCTAAAGCATCAGGACTTGCTACCCAGAAAATACTATAGATTTTGAAACAACAGCAACAAATGTTGATAGTTAAGATAATAGCTATCAAACTGTAAATTCTAGATGGAAGGTCAGGTTGGGAAAATTAAAAAAAACTTCCCTTAACAGCCTGCTGAAAGTCCCATTGAAATAAAACTTTTAAAAATATAAAGGCCCTTTACAACATAATGAAAATGATGTCATTCCTTTTTTGGCATCTGCAAATAAGGGTGCTAACTTTGCCAGGGATATAGATCTCCATGAATACATCTAAAAGCCTCATGGTACATAAGGTAATATTGCATATTTTGGAGAGACTGTTCTACTAGCATTTAGATACAGAGATTCACAATTGTAACTATTGAAACCGAACCTCCATAAACAATAGAATGTGTTGGTGTATATAATGAAAATGTAACATACATGATATGACAAATGTCTCCATCATGATCTTTTACAGATTTTTAATTGTTCTATTTCTATCCCACAAACAACGAAGGTCAAAAAGGTCATGACCTGTTCTCCATCATTGCAGAGTGCAGAATGTGGAACACTAGACTTAAATTACAGCAAGGCAGACTGAGACTGAATGTTATAAAAATCTCAAAAATAACGGAACCAATTACTGACAATGGAACCAATTACCCAGAGAGATGGAGGGCTTTCCTTCACTGGATGTGTTTAAGCAGAAGCTAGACAGACATTTGTCAGGAATGCTTAATTTGGAATTCTACACTAAATATGGAGTTGGTCATAATGTCCTAAATGACACCTTTAATTCTATGTTCTATGGACTGTAATTATTAGTACTAAGATTTACTAAAGGAAATAAAGTTTCATTCACAGGGATTCTCTGCAAATGATCATATCAAATGTGTTCCTTCCTGACCACTCATGTGAGGAGAGACAGAAAATACTAAAACACTAAAAAGTAGAAGAGAATGAGGGAGCAAGAGAAACTGTGTCAGAATAAGAAAGAGTAAGATAAGGGTTAATTTTTTGGGGGGAGGGGAGGGTTCAGATCTCACTCAGTATTTATTTCAGTTCTGTCTTTTATTGTTTTGTTACCTCCACCAGAAACACTTAGTGACCACAGTAGATTTTCTGCATGAAGATATTTAACCTAGCTTGGTCTTTCAAATCTTCTAATGGTTCATCCATCATCACTGTAACTAAATCTATCCACTTTGTAAAATAGACCAAGGTAAGAAACCAATGCCAGAGTTACTTTTAATGGAACAGAATATTGCAAATCTGGATGTGGTTCTCTATTCCCTCACTATACCTTTGTGTGAATTCAGGAGGGGCATGTTTGAGAAATATACTCAAATTAGTTTCTTGCAACAGTCTCAAGCCTTGCTTATCTGACCATTGCCTTGACAGCAGCTCTTCCCCAGTCCTTTAAGGCCATTCCCTCTGCCCTATACACCGTGCAATCATATTTTTCTTCTGTCAGTTCTATAAGATAGACAAGACAGAAACATACACTAGGTTGTCTTTAACAGTGCATTTTTGGTAAAAAAAAAAAAAAAAAAAGGTGCTGGAACTCACACACATCATACAATCCGCCTTGTCTATCCTACAAGGTTCCATCCAAAAAAGGTGCCGGACCTCCGTTCTGGGCGTTCTATGAGAAAAAAAGGCCTGGTCTTTAAGCTACTTTTATTACAACAGTAAAGTACCTGAATCTTGCATATCCCCTCCCCTCCCTCTTTTATCTTCATTTCTTTCTTGGTATAGGCTCAAACCACATTTTTTCAGATTGTCTTCCCTCTGTCTATCCATGTCATCTTCTCTACTGTCTATATTTTCCTTCCACTTTACCCAGTATTAGAGTCTTCTCCAGAAGATAGGTTTTTGAATATTATGTCCATAGAATAATAATTTGATCCTGGTAACTTGTGTGGGAAGTACTTACTTATTTGGTTACTTATTGTAGCTTGCATTTTTTTAAGCTAAATGACAGTTAAAACATGTTTCAACCTGTTGAAGGCTTCACAAATCTAGTTCAGTTCTTATGTTATAAATGGAAAATAGTGACATTGTTACTCAAGGGAGGGGATGAGAGGAGAGGGAAGGGGAGAGGAGAGGAGAAGAAAAGAGAGGAGGGGGAGGGGAGGGGAGAAGACAGGAGAGTAGGGGAAGGGAGGGAAGGAAAGGAAATGGAAGGGGGGAGGGGAGAGGAGAGGACTTAAAGGATACATAGAGACCATGAATGTTTCATAAAAATTCCTAAGGATATTGCAGGTATTTTCATAAATGATCAGCTCATGTCATTATCTAAGTTCTGTTAATATAGGATAAAATGCTGTTGGATTGAATATTATGAAATCGTCACCTCATTCTAATACAGATAGGTAGGTAGGTAGGTAGGTAGGTAGGTAGGTAGGTAGGCAGGCAGGCAGGCAGGCAGGCAGACAGACAGACAGACAGACAGACATGGATGGATGGACTGTCGGACAGACAGACAGACTGATAGACTCACTGCTTTATTCCAACTATTTAATTGGGTAAAGAATGCAATGAGTGGATATTTGCTATGCAAATAATTGGTCATTATCCTTGCTGCTCTTCAGATTGACCAACCAACTTTGTCCTAGCTGTTTATGTACAAGTAGTGGCATTTGCAGGGAGATATTTTTAAAAATAAAGATGGAAATTATAAATGCATAATTGAAGTTCCACTTCTTTTGTATCTATGTACAAACAGCAGAGCTCCAATTTTTTTGTGGCAATCACTTCCCTGACCATTAAAAAAAAATACTTCCCCTTGGCAGATGCCAGGCCCGGTATCTATAAGTCCTGCTTCACTATATATGAAGTTGTGTGATTCTTCAAACTGCCAAAAATAGCTTTTCATCTCTCCTTTCTCAGAATGGTAAGAAAATAAATTATTAGTATTTGTATTAGTATTAGTATTTTGTCCCATTGCCATGACACATTTATATTTCAACATAAATCATTGGAATTTATTCACATTATACTGAAAGAGGATCAGTGAGAATAATTATTTTGGAACACTAATAATTAGATTTAAATCATTTTTATCCAAACATTTGCAGTGTACTTTGAATGCTATTTGACAATTTCTTTTCAAAGAAGCCTACAGTGCATTATCCATATTAGTTATGGCAACTAAAACGTTACAGTGAATGCATAATATTCATAGAACAAACTTTATGCCTTATAAAAAGTCTGTCCAGTTACCCAATCTGCTACATGTTAACCCATCTTCTACTCTGTCAATCTCAGGACATAAACAGAACTAACTCCACAGGAAGACTAAAACTACTTTTATTGAGATTGACTACAATAACAAAACCTTACAAGTCTGATTTTATTGTATCTCCTTGTCATCCATATAGTTCAATCGATTAAGGAGGTGTCTGTTTGAACACTTTTGAATATTACAATTCATTCTGGATTTTAAAAAGTTTTAGCTTTTGTTGTCTTGGCTATAGAGTCTTTATAGTTTGTTTATTTATTTATTTATTTATTTATGAGACTTATATACCGCTTTAAGTACGAGCACTCTCTAAGCGGTGTATACCAGTAAGCAATGTATATATATATTTACATTGCCCCCAACAATCTGGGTCCTCATTTTACCTACCTTGGAAGGATGGAAGGCTGAGTCAACTTTGAGCTGGTGAGATTTGAACCGCTGACCTGCTGAACACAGTCAGCTAAAGTGGCCTGCACTACTGCACTCTAACTGCTGCGCCACCTTGGTTCCATTAAGATCATCTTCCTTATTGTCTACATGCAATACTCTCAGTAAGAACTATTACTCAAAATTTACAGACTGATGGTTTTACTTTCTGATAAAAATGAGATTCAATTCAAATTTATAATTGCATTGCTTTTGCTAATTTTTTTTCATTTTTTCAACACTTTTTTAAAAATAAAAATATTAATTCTGAATACTGCATGTTTTCCTGTACTTAATACATTATGGGAAAAGATTTGATAGAGAAAACAGTTTCTCCTAGGTGGGAGTAACAGCCATTAGAAATATCAGTATGTGTACAATCTATAATTTATGGAAGGTTTTATTATCCTACAAGAAGCCATGCTGGTAATTTATATGGCTTTCACAAAATCATGTCGTAAACATGCTATTGGTATCAGATTTGATAATCAGATCAGTTTTTCCCTGTAAACATTCTGGATATTGCATTGACATAATAATATACAGGTATACAGTGGACAGAGAAAAAAATGAAAAAATAATTTAATATCTTCTCCCAAAAAGGGGAAGGGGTTTTCCCAAAAATGAAACCTTTCTAGGAAATTTCGAGAGAGCCATGTGCCATAATGATTAAGATATGGGATTTAGATGCTGAATGACATTGGTCCTGTTATTATCTGTCAATTTACACAGGATAAGGATGTGATATAAAATTGAATGGAAAATACCATACATATGCAACCTTGAACTCCAGAAGAAAGGCAGGAGATAAATGTAATGAATAATAAATAAAAATAAATATTCCATCAACCTGTCAGTGGATGAATCTCACTGAGTTCTTGTTATTCTTCTATGCTGTCCAAGAACTTGTCCTTGCTCCATAGGAATGATGCTTCCTAGGAACATGTAGTACAGACTGATTGGTGACATTTTCAGTCTATTTCAAGACAAGCAGACAAGCTTATCTACAGTCTTTCTATAAAGACTGCTTAAATTAGTGAACATCTAAATAGGTTTATCTTCAATTACATAATGTTTCTGCCATAAAAAAAATCTTCTTTCAGTTGATAGCAAAATAAAAGCATAAATAAAACATACAAAGAAGCTTATGGTTTTACGTTATGGTTTTATTGACAATTGTTAGGTCTGGGGTTTTAGGTGGCAGGTGCCTGTCTGTTTGAATTCTAAAGTCCTAGAGCAATTTAATTTTTTCATTTTCTATTACTTTTCTATTTTATGGTCCTACCAGTTCTTGCTTGTAGGCAAATGATATTTGTTGCAGATCTTCCAGCTCCAAGCCAGGAGAAAAAACTGGAGGCTGACTGCTTAGGAAAGAAGATAGTTTTTATTGATGAGCAGAACCAACAACAGCATGTAGTTCTTGGACAGCTAACAAAATGGAGTTGAGAGTAGGTGGGGTTTTTATCTTCTTTGGGTTTTGTATTTTAGATGCCTGTTCCTGTGCAAGAACATGTCCTTTAATATTTTAATGACTGTTGCCAGATTCCTATAGGGGTCATAGCTGGCTCTATAGGCCAGCGGTTCTCAACCTATGGGTCGTGACCCCATTTGGGGTCGAATGACCATTTTACGGGGGTCACCAAACAACGCGATCTGCCATTTCCCCTCCTCAAGCGATGTGCCACGCATGCGCGGCGCGCATGGGGGCACTGCCGCGCATGCGCACCACGCATGGGGGCACTACCGCGCATGAGTACCACGCATGGGGGTGGGGCAGCGCATGTGTGCCACGCATGGGGGCAGGGTAGCACATGCGCACCACGCCGCGCATGCACGGTGCGTCCGTGTGATGGGGGGCGCCGTCACACAAAGGTTGAGAACCGCTGCTATAGGCAAAAGGAGAAATGCAAATCCTAGGTGTTTGTCTGAGCTAATCTTGTCACCTTTTGGCCTGCCTAATTGTGTTGCTTATCTGGAGTCTCTGTTTGCTTTTTGCTTATGAATAGAGTGGCCCAATCTTTCTGAATGGACACAAAATCTCCTAAAGACTAGCCTCTTTATGTTTTTGCTTGAGGCTGGGGCTGCTTTCCGCCTTTGTTAAGATTTTTTCTCCATTTCTCCTTTAGGGGAAATTTTCTATCCTGCTTCTTTTAATATTCCCCAAAATATTTCATTCTCTGGGGGGGGGTGTTAACTTCCTACAAACCTTTACTTGTATTTCTATGTACCACTTTCATTATATTTTTAATTTATAATTACTACTCTGAGCAACATAAATGCACTGGAACAGTAGAAATCAAATTAAATATACAGTTTTTTCTCCTTAAAGCTAAGATATGCAACAAAGTTTACCCTCCTTCCCAAACAGGCATATTCACATATTCTGACTGTTTCTAGTTCCTCCAATAGCAGAAAAGTATCCTTCACTTTTCACAGTACATCCCACTCTTCTATATATAGAAACAAACATAACTGAAAGGGATAATATGAACAATTTATTCATTTTATCATTCAGTTAAATAACTGGGTAATATATTCATCAACTCCTGAATACTGAACATTTAATGCAGATCTCATATTGATCCTTTCCCGTTAAATAAATATTTTTAATTTATTTCCCTTCCGTAAGGAGCTTAGCAAATAAAATATGATATCCCTTCCAAGAAGGATTTATAATACCTGAAGGGAGTCGGGATAAGTAAGTCTGGTTTATTCCATCAATTCTTATTTATAATTCCTTCATATTATCAGCTGCATTGCAATATGTATATGTATATGTGTGTATATATATGTATATGTGTGTATGTATATAAATCCCTGTAGAATGCATTCATTTCCACTACCATATATTTCCAACTAAAATAATTACAATAAAAATGGTCTTTTTAGTATGATGTGTGCATAATACTGCATTAAAGCAGGAAGTGGTGAACATATTTTTGGGTTGGGAAAGTATTCAGAATTCTTGAGCATTACCACATTACCAGAAGTGGGTAGAAGTAAGCTAGAAAGTGGGCAGAACCACTTAACTTATCTTAATTATTTAAGTTAAGTTATTCAGTAACTGAAACATTGTATTGGCATTCAATTACTAGAGTTACTATAGGAATCATTCCCATAATTATTTAGTATCACTATGATAATAATTAATCAGTGTACTTTCTATTTATACAGCACTATCATATTGTTCTTATTATTCTGAACTGATTGTTAAAAATACCCTTTCCCCTATTTGGATTAAAATTAACTTGGCACTAACATCATTTAATTCAATTCTCTCTACCTGTTTTTGGTTTCAAATATATTACTGGCATCTTGTCTCAGAACTGCTGCTGAGTGTGTCAGCCATAGTTAACTATATCTGGAAACAAAAGACTAGAAATCAGAAGATCTCTGCTGAGATGTCCTGCTGACCTTTGCAGATGAAAGGAAACATAAAAGATATCACCTTACCAGTCTTTCCAAATGCTGGAAGGTGAGATGTGTATGTGTGTGGGAATCTTTTAAAGAGAAAAATATTTGTAACCAAAAGCATGCATTTTATTTTTGTAAGAGCTTGATCATATGTGGAGTGTTTTAACATAGAATAATAATAATGCCCCATAAAAATCAAGTCAAAAATCATAGAAACCTAGTTTTAAAAGCATCATAGAAGAAAGGGGGAAAAACAGACCCAGGAAACTAAAGACCAATCAGTTTAATATCAATACCTGGAAGATCCTAGAAAAGATAATCAAAAAACAGATCTGTGAACAATTAGAAGCAAACAAAGTTATAACTAGTAGCCAGCACGGGTTTGTTAAAAGCAGATCATGCCAAACCAATATTATTTCATTCTTCGACAAAGTGACTAAACTAATAGACCAGCAAAATAGTGTGGACATAGTATACTTAGACTTCAGTAAGGCATTTGATAAATTAGACCACAATCTACTCCTTGGTAAGCTAGAAAAAGATGGAATAGACAACATCACCACCAGATGGATCTGTAGCTGGCTGGCAAACCGTATTGAGTAGTCATCAATGCACTACATCCACATGGAGAGAAGTAAGCAGTGGGGTACCACAAGGTTCTGTCTTAGGCCCAGTACTCTTCAATATCTTCATCAATGATTTAGATGAGGGAATTGAAGGGGAACTCATCAAATTTGCAGATGGCACCAAACTGGCAGGAGTAGCCAACACCCCAGAAGACAAACTCAGGATCCAAAAGGATCTTGACAAACTTGAACAATGGACCCTATCCAACAAAATGAGTTTCAATGTGGAGAAAAGCAACGTTTTACATTTAGATAGGAAAAATCAAAGGTGCAAATATAGATTGGGCAAAACCTGGCTTAAAAACAGTAACTGTGAGAGTGACCTTGGAGTCCTAGTGGACAATCACTTAACCATGAACCAGCAGTGCGCAGCAGCAGCAAAAAAGCTAATATAATCCTGGGTTGTATAAATAGAGGCATAGAATCAAGATTATGCGAGGTATTAGTTCCACTTTATAAAACCCTAGTAAGACCACAGCTGGAATACTGCAGCCAATTTTGGTCACCATATCACGAAAAAAATGTTGAGAGTTTGGAAAAAATTCAGAGAAGAGCAACTAAGATGATCAAAGGCCTGGAGGGTAAAGCATATGAAGAATGGCTGCAGAACTTGGGTTTGTCTAGTCTAAAAAAAAGAAGAAATAGGGTGATATGATAGTATTCCAGTATTTGAGGGGCTGCCACAAAGAAGAGGGGGTCAAATTATTCTTCAAAGCGCCAGAGGGCAGGATGAGAAACAATGGTTGGAAACTGATCAAAGAGAAAAGCAACCTGGAATTAAGAAGAAACTTCCTGACAGTGAGGAGAATTAACCAGTGAAATAGCTTGCCCCCAGAAATCGTGGGCTCTCCATCACTGGAGATCTTTAAAAAGAGGCTAGACAATCACTTGTCTGATATAGTATAGGTTCTCCTGCTTAAGCAGTGGGCTGGACTAGAAGACCTTGAAGATCCCTTCCAGCTCTATTCTATTGTATACAAAGAGAGAAAAGAGGGAAAAATCTCAATGATAGTGTTTCCCTCTGACACTCCCTCTCCAAAAAACCTGCCCGAAACAATTATATATAGTACAGACTTGGAGATTGTCAAAATCTGGGCATTTATTCATGGTACTTCATGGCATTACCAATGAGAGTTTGTGAATCCAGAAGCTATGACCTCCCACCCTAATAATAAACAACGAGAATTCTTACTTTAAAAATTTTAGATCATTCTTGGACTTTTTCATATAATTCATATGGCATCGATGTCAACATACTCTTTCAATTAAAAAAAAACTCTTAGGATTTGTAATGTCCACTTCCACTGTACTTTTCTCTTTTTATTTTTTTCTGTAATTCTTTATGTGATCCTAAATATTTTTCAAACTTGGCAACCTTAAGTTGCATGAGCTTCAATTCCCAGAATTCCCTAGCCAGCATTTTAGGTTTAGGAAGTTCACACATCTTAAAGTTATGTTTTTTTAAAAAAAAACTGATATTAATGATCTAAAGATTGAAGGAAAACTTAGATACTGAATCACATTGCTTGTCTTATAGTGATCACCAGATACCTGCTTATAATTCTCTTAATCTACATTTAGCCATATTTCTTAAGGTTCTTGTATTTTAGAAACATTTGTAGGGCTACATTTTTCCTGACTTTGCCCAATTCAGATACTGGAAGCCCAAAGTCTAATTGTGTTAGCCTTATCTATGATATGTAATTAAGCATTTATACGCTCAAAGAATTAGATTAAGAAAAACTAGAAAATACATTAAATATCAGATACAAGGAAGGCAGGCAACTTTTGGGAATCTGGAACTATTGTAATGCCAAGAACGTGTACACATTCCGCACTTACATTCTCTAAGCATGAACAAAGACAAAATTTTCTTTGGGCATGCAATTTCGTTATTACTGCTACTGTTTTAGCCTTAAAGTTTTAGAAGCTTGTGTTGTCAATGGTGCAGTTTTGTTGCTACTGGCATGTTAAGGACTGTGCCAAGGATATATGCACAGAAGTATAATGTATTTATACTTCAGTATAATGCAACTGGACAGAATAGGAATCTCGTACCTAAGCCACAGAAGTGTGCTTAGGATAGCGGGGCACCACTGGAGAATTAGGAAAAGTTAGCATAGGATTTATTTTAGACTAAAGAATCATTTTTCAGATAGTAATGTGAAGTTTATTCATTTATTTGCTTGTAAATGAAATTCACTGACATTCACAACTTTTCCTAATACATATTATAAACTTTCTCTAATATACACTTCATTGCATCTAATAATAATCTGTTCAATTTGAATACACTCACAGTTACTGGTATGATGTTTTTAGTGGAGAATGAGAGACCCTAGTGGATTTCATTCATTACTATTTGGGTTTGTCGTGGGACAATCCACTTTGGATTAAGAGGAAGTTTAGGTTACTGATGAAGAGATTGAATTGAGGAAAAATGATTAAATACCAAACAAAACCACAAGAGGTATATAAAGAAGAATTTAGAAGTCAGCATAACTGTCATTGTGGTACTTCTTGGGAGACATCTAAAAGAACTTCAGGTATGCCCAAATTAATGAAGAGATGTTGATAATGAGAAAAAGAAAAAGAAAAATTGCAGGTCATAGTTCTAGCTTAGCAATGACTTTGCTTCCTTCTTCACCTACATCTGGAATGCAACTCATCATCATTTCAAGTTCATGGGCTGTCAATGGTCCTGTAATGCAGAAGAGGACCTACAAATTGCTCCCACCAGAGGAAATCCATTAGGGCTAATATTTTTTTCATTTCCCAAAATGAAAGCCTCTTAAAGTGTCTGGTAAAAATCAGTAAGCGAGAAGAGTATTAACATCTTTAGGAGCAAAACAGACTAAGGCAAGATATCTAAGCTTACTTTGCACAATGCCAGCAGCTCCTTTGTGTCCCAGAACCCTGCATAAGATTTGCTGATGGTTGATTTGTGCATTGTATTTGCTCAGTGTAGAGCACCCAAAATGATTCTGTCGATGGGAGAAATGTTGCCAATACTGGATACACCCCCAATTAATTTTTCCCTATGTGCTCTTGAACTTCAAGAACCACTCAACTGCATGGAAGCCTTAATTTGATCTAGTAATGAATATCAAAGCAATACCGTACTCAATGGACACTATGTCTCTAAATTGATCCATGCCTACCCAGAAAGCCTGGTGATGCCTGATATTGTAAATCTTCATGAAGGGCAGAAGATTATTATGAGCAGCATTACAATCTTTGAGAACTGGGAAGCTCCTCCAGAGAAAGCCAGAAATATAAACAATGAAAGTTTCATTTCACTTCCTGTCTTTTATCCCTAACTCACCATGCAAGTAAAGTGATCAGAAATGCCAACAGTGTCTGCACTGTCTTTGGCAAAGGCCTTGAAACTGAAATTAGCAGAAGATTGCCCTGCCACAGTTGACTACACAAAACATATGTAATCCTTGCAAGGTAGTCTAGACAAGAAGTATACCCAGAAGTACTAGCTCTAACATTATTGTGAGGTTACATAACAGAGTCTTGTGAATCTGAAAGTACATCTCTCCTGACTCTTCCCCTTTACAAACCAAGAAACTTAGGGATGGAAGTGGTGGGATTCAGCCAATTTGCACCAGTTCAGCAGAACCGGTAGCTAATTTTTTGTTGCCCAGGCTCAGAATAGACTTCTGGAAGTGGTATCCACACATAGAACCGGTTTTTCACATATTTGAATTCCATCACTGCATGGTCCCATATGAGATGTTTGCCATAGTCCCATTTCTTCTGCAGGTTCAGCTTCCTCTTATCTGACTATTGCCTAGTCTAGATCTTTTCCTCTTGTTTCCCAAGGTTATTCCCATGTACCATTACACTGCCATTACATTAAAAGACTAGGTTTATCTCTTTTTTCTAACTTTCATTATTCTGTACTTCGATGCCTGAAATTGCTATCTCTCCCTGGATTTGTATGCCCAGGATAGTGTATGAGTTATTACTTTTCCACATCAAACACCATTTTGTACGCAACAGTGTACCTGGGAATGATACCTGCTGATATAACATAACTATAGCCATACATTTTAGTGATAAATTTAACAATACAATACAATAAAATAGTGAGAATCTTGTCCAACTTGGGGACTTTCTAAATGCATTAGGAGACTAAAATTCCAGATTTCCTGCCAATATAATTATTGCCTTGATAATACTTAATAATGTATGTTTTTTATTTTTAAAAAAACTTTTAAAAATAAACTTTACAGGTTTTTTTTTCCTAATGCCTGAACAAAATGCATTATATTATCTCAGACTAAGACTGTAATTATAGTTCACTTTTTCATATAAGCAAAAAGTGAATGATTTTGCTTGTCAGAGGCATAGGCATACAAAATATATGGAAGAGTAAAGTCTTCCCATTGTAAAAGAATGCATAATATATTTAATAACTATAGGTGCTTGTTTGCATAAGAACTGTAATATAGCTAGAAAAAAACCAGATATGTGAGTATGTCTCAACCCTATAATCTCATTCTATTCAGTTAATGTCAACCACTCTTGAGGGGAAAAAAAGTAATCTTAGTGGTAAGCCTAATGAACAATATGGCTATGTTGGGCTACTTAATTTGCCAGCAGCTTTACAGTCCTGAATAGATTTTGCTTATGCAAGTGTTTGTTTTTCTCTTTACTCTTATACTTGGCTTTTATATATTGTTGCCAAACCTCCTGACTAAAAAAATGCTGAGGTTGTCTCTCTGCACAAATTTAGGACATTTCCATTAATTGTGCCACATGAATCAGCAAACCTTCCTCCATAAATACGAAACGAGAATTTATTTTCCTTTATAAGTTATGAAACAGAAATGCTTGACCTATATATAAATAGCAAACTTTACATTGGCCCATCCCCAACTTCTCCCTAGTACTATGTTGATTTTTTTCCCCAAATATAAGCATTAACTTATTTCTGAGACCAACTGACCTTGTATAAGGGTCTGGAGGCTAAATTGTATGATGAATGGTTGAGGAAACTAGATATGTCTAGCCCAGGGGTAGGCAACCTTGGTTCTTTTATGACTCGTGGACTTCAACTCCCAGAATTCCTGAGCCAGCATAACATAGCTGGCTCAGGAATTCTGGGAGTTGAAGTCCACGAGTCATAAAAGAGCCAAGGTTGCCTACCCCTGGTCTAGCCTATCGAAGAGAAGGATTAGGGTGAAGACAGCGTCTTCCAGTATGTGAGACGCTGTCATAGAGAAGAAAGGATTGACTTATTCTCTTCTGAAGCCCCTTCCAGACCTAGGATTCTATGTCCCATGTTTTAACATCTTCTCATTTATATAAATGGTTGCAGTATCCTTTTCACATGGTCATGATTTGCTGCTGGTTCCCACAAGCAAAGTCAAGGGGGAAGCTGACAAGAGATCTCAACTCGTTCTTTCTTATTGCAGGTTCATTTTTAAACCATACACTGATTAGGTTGATTCAGATTCAAGAGAGGCAAAAAAAACCAAAAACAAAACAAAACAACTCTGCCCCTGTTTCTTTATACCTCTATATAAGAGTTGAGATGTTTTATTTTGCAGAAATAAACATTTAAAAGAGATGCATAAGTGTATCCCATACCCTCTCTGTTGTTATCTCTATACTGTTACTATGACAATTTTGACAATTATTACCAAGATAATTACCATACTTTTTACTATTATTATTCAATGTACTAGACTCAATTATTATTACCTATTATCTCTATTACTGTGATGGAATATAATCCAGATTTCAAGGAGGGATGAGTAGCATTTCAGAGACAAGAAAGGCAACAAAGTTTAGATGATTTGGTTGGGAGGAAGAATGTCAAGGTAGCTCCTCCATAGGAGTTCTCAGAGTATATCTTTAATGATGTAAACAGTTTGATTTATATTTAAAGGTGAGGAACAATAAAGAAGAGCACTTTAAAGTAATTCAGCAAATGCAATTACCTATATGCTATGTTCTATGTACTCTTGCTAGTATGCATCAACATTTTTTTCTTAACCCTGTTCTGCCTTAAATCCTCTCCCTGAGATTTCTTCTTTTTCTGTTAAATGACCAGCACGGAGCGTCATGCTCCAACATATAATTTGTATAAATATATCAGCATATAATTTGTATAAATATATTGTTATTGCTCTCTATGCCCATCTAGTGGCCGGGGAGGGGGGGCAAATACTAATCTATTGTTTGGAATCTTTTAAGAGTCATCTACCCCTGAACCCTCACTCCCAAAACGTGCATCCTAGGAAGATAGACTCCACTTCCTTTAGCATATGGAAGGAAATAGAAGCACCAGGAAGAATCCAGCCTAATCTGTGGTACATGGTCATCTGAGGACAAAATCCACATCCCATACACACAGAATCACTGGTGAAATTTAGATTTATCTTTATTTGTTCATTGTTATGTCCACCAGTAACTCAATACTGCTTATTTTGTATTTGGGTTCTTATTGTATGTATTTCTATTTTTCCCAGTTCCATTCTTTATTTGTTAATTGTTATGTCCACCAGTAACTCAATACTGCTTATTTTGTATTTGGGTTCTTATTGTATGCATTTCTATTTTCCCCAGTTTTACCATCCTGTTCTTTTAATAAAGCATTCAGATCTATGCAAATGGTCTGTTTTATTGGAGGATAGGTGGATTTAGCTGCATGTCAAGCTGTGTGATGACCCAGGGCATGGCACAGAGGCAACACAGTCAGCTTGCAGTTCGAACTGCCCCTTTATTGTCCCAAATGTTCCCCAAATGCTACCACATTTCTGGAAAGTCACAGAACAAGTAACCACACACACACACACACACACACACACACACACACACACACACACACATCCCTTAAGCAGCCTCTGGCTGCAAGTAGTTTTCAAAAGTTGTTAGATTAGAACAACAATTTATGCAAGGCCAAGTAGATAACAAAGAAAGGAACATACATCCAAATCTAAGGAGTCTGTGGAAATATAAGCTTGCCTGAGTAGTTTCAGAAGAGAAGCCAAAATTCAATCTGAGGTTTGGAGCATCAAATCAAGTTTTTCAGCCAGTCCAATGGTCAGAGTTTCAGAGTTTACAAGTAGAGATCACAACACAAAACAAGAGATCAGAGAGTTATTTCCAACATCGGCAACGACACACAAACCTCCATTAATTCAGCATTTGTTCCCGAGAAATGCCCCTCCCCACAGCGTCTCCTTAAATCTCAGTCTACAGGTGTGCCTTGTGGAGAGGGGCAGGGTGCTCTCTTCCTGAGTAGTTGGGACTGCCTGTGTTGTTCCCTCCTTCTCTGCACTCTCCGTACTCTAGGATCAGGAGGGGGTGGCCCTTGCTCATCGCCTGAGCTCTGTCTCTCATGTTCATCCTGCCCCTATTCCTCTCTGCCTTCAAGCTGTCCCAATCCTGAAAGGCCCTGGCCTGCCTTGCCCTGCTCCTCCCCATATTCCTCTGAAGCCAGTGATGCTTCCCCCTCAATCTCTGTCAATTTCAGTTCCAGCTCATCTTCCTCAGCAGATTCAGGCTCCAATGGGGGCATGAAAAACTGCACACAGAGTAATGTGTAAAAAGAACAGAACATGGAGAGTTCTTGTACCTTTTTTTTTTTTAACATTACTTTGTGTTCCTGGGCTTCTGCACTCCTTTTAGAGTGTTCTCTCCTTCTGAAGGAAAAACACCTTTTTTGTTTGTTTGTTTGGCTGTTGTACTCAGTTTACTTGTGGTTGTAGAACTCCAAAAACATGCATTTCCTCCCATCTTCCCCATGTAAAGGTAGGAGCTTTATTAGCAACTTTGCCATGTTGACATTGGATGAAAGGCTCTAATGGGAGGCAAAGAAGGCAGCATATAGTAATTGCCCGCAAGTTTGCCAAGCAGCCTGCTCTTCCATGCCATAACCACCACATTTTTGCCTACCTGCCCATGTCCCATAGTGCCTGTTCAGAACACCCAATCCTTATATGTTTTGTAATGCTTACCTACAGCACCCATTCGCCTGCCTGTGCTCCAAAGCATCTGCCCATACTTCATAGCACCACCTGTGGTATCCATCCACCCATTTGTAACTCTTACTGATTGGCCTGCTTTCCTGAGACACCCACCTCTTTCCATATTTTGGTCACGTGACATCTTTGCTTAACAGCCCACACAGTCCTAAGATAATGGTAATCAGGATTGCCAGAATAGTCATCATTAAGTGATGTGGTTGTGTGAAGTTGCACTTTATGAATGCATCCTTTAATGATAAAAATTCTGATGCCATAACTTGTTATCATAACTCAAGCGCTACCTGTATTTAGAAAAGACTCAGTGCTTACTCTTCTATAGGATGGGCAGTGTTTTAACCATAAACAGGGAAGGGGCTAATATTCTGTGTACTGCTCAGGTGTTTGCTTGGCAGCAAAAGGCAGGGCATTAAGTTGGAAAGGTCCAGGGCCTCAAGAAATACCATGAGGATTCATACTGTGAGTTAGTTTCCTCTCATAACTCTAGGATGGTAAATTTGAGTTCATATGCTTCTGACTATTCTTAGCACTGACTCTTTATCAAACTTCTCTAACCTGGGCACCATTAATTGTACTTTTGCAGCAATATTTTTATTCCTTCAACTTTGGGAAGATTGTAATGAAAGCATTATTGACTACTATTTTGATGTCCACATAAATCCCACCATATTAGATTCTCTCAGGCTAGTCTCTACTATTCCTTTCTGACTAATATACTCTATGTAAGGCTTACTTTGGAAAGAATGTGAAAATTTCATCTAGTTTAGCATGCTAGAACTCCATTGTTGTTGATGTTGTTTAAAAAATGACTACCAGTCTATGGTAGTGGGCTGGGTGCTGGAGGCTAAAACATATGTCTAGTTTAATGAAAAGAAGGACTAAGGATAACATGATAGCAAGTGTTTCGATATGTAAGGGACAGCCAGAAAGAAGAGGGGTCAATCTATTCCCCAAAGCATCTGAAGGCAGGACAAGAAGCAATAGATGGAAACTAATCTATTAGAATCAACCCAGAACTAAGGGGAAATTGCCTGAAAGTTAGAACAATTACTCAGTGGAATGACTTGCCTCCAGAAATTGTGGGTTTTGCAACACTGGAGGTTTTTAAGAAGAGATTGGGGAACCATTTGTCTGAAATAGCATAGGGTTTACTGCTTGTTCAGGAGGTTGGACTAGAAGACTTCCAAGGTCCATTCTAACTCTGTTATTCTGTTATTCTTTATGTAAATAAATGTTATTAGGATTGTTTCATCTCTCCCAAATCTTGCAACTGTGAAACTCTTTCTACCTTCTGCTCACAATGCAAATGCTTCATATGTTGTCTTAATGCTGCTCCTATACATGAATTCACTTCTGGATGCTGTTCCATGTAGCATTTATAATCTTAGCAGAAGAGCCAGTTTGGTGTGGTGATGAAGGCATCAAGCTACAAACTGGCAGATTGTGAGATCTAATCCCCCCTTAATCACAAACCCAGCTGAATGAACTTAAGCCAGTCACTGTGTCTCAACCTTAGGAAGGAGGCAACAGAAAACCATTTCGGGACTTATCCAGTCAGTTATCTGACAATCTCCTAAGAATATGATACTCCCTTTATAAAGCAGATTAACATCTACACCAAAGTGATCCTTTGGTGAAGTAAGTAAGGATAGAGGAGTTTTTGAGCAGCAGAGTTCTATTTATATTGAAGGAAAAAGAGAGGAAATATGTGATTCTTTCCCCTTCTCCTTGTTATTCCCTATATTCCTTTTAAAAAGCTGTAAAATGCTAAAGAATTCACTGGCTGCAGCATGAGAAGTTTTGCAGCTGACTAATATTTATTTACATTGCCTCCTCTTCTATAAGGAGTCTTTGCTGTTTTCTAGTCCCTTCTACAAATGCAAAAAAAAAAAAAGGTATTCTAGCCACAAAATGTTTTAACAGGATCCAGCCCTATATTCCTCCTTTTGCCTTCTCCTATTCTACTGAATACACTATAGCAAAAGTTCTTTTAAAAACCCTGCAGGCTGAACAACCAGGCACATATTCTAGTAATATAATCTATGGAGTTCAATGGAAATCACAGCACAAGAAAGATAAAAATGCATTTAGAATTGTACTTTTTGCTCAATCTCTCATATTGGAGTTCTCTTGAAAAAAACTAAACACAAAACATAGATTATTACAGATTCAGTAATCAGCACTTTACAAACATAATGTTTATATTGGTTTCTAGGAGAAATGTTCAAGAAGTAATTAATAGTCTAATCTTCTTGGCAATACCAAGAACCAGATGCTAGAATAATTTGCAGGACAATGGAGTTAGAAAATAATAGATTAATTACAGTGGGCTAATTAACAGAATAAATTTTTCACAAAATAATATGAAATATATTATTGTTATTGATATATTATTGATAAATATGACTGTTCTAATTCAACAGATTTCAGTTTCTATATCCTATTACGTATTATAATTTCTAAATTTATAAACAAATTTCGCAGGTGTATATTCATACAATGCTCATGATACTCTATACAGAACATTAAAAAGATAGTTGAAGATCAGTATGGTGAATATATGCACAATACTGATACTATTCAAAATTAGCATGTAATAGAATTATCCTTCTAAACTAATGAATAATAACAGTGTTTTTTTAATTACTATGTGTCAGATTCAGTTCCTTCCTTCCTGTTGATCAGGTACAGTCTTCCATCTACAGCAGAGTAAGAGACAGGTGAAGCCAAGTCCTGTATCAAAATTTGCTCCAAAGAGTTACCCAGTGCTCCAGAACAGATTGAGGAAAAGACAAGTGATAGAGAGAAGAGTTGAGATTGCCCCCAAATCTAATCCCTCCTCATTTCATTGGCAATGAAAAGAATTGGGCTTTGTGGAATTGGTGGAAGAAACACCAATTGGGCTGACACATTAAAGTTAAAAACAACTGGAATATTAATGTAGTTTATTTCTATAAGGCATAGCATTTCAGCATATCAAATTCTATTATTCATGGACATCTCATTCTTGTACTAACTGAAATAGTATTATTCATAAGTTTTGGTTACTTCTTCTAGGTATAAAGTTATGAATAACCATTAGGTAAATTCTAACATTCAGAATAGTAGGAGTGCCACACTGTTATTTAAGGAAGATTATTTTTTTTAAAAGCAGTGTTATGAACTTAATTAGCAAGAAAGTATTTGAAAAGCATAAATAGCCATTCCCAAATGGATATGCTTAAGTGGGGAAATGCAGTATAGTAACCATTTGTTCTTATCACAGCATCTGAGCATTAGCCAAATATTCCTCTTCTGTTAAAATGATAGAAAAACTTCCTGATATATTTCCTGTTTATGGGTAAGGGAAATAAAATTACAACATTCAGATGCATCTGCAAATGGTTAAGCATAGGGTAAGAAATATGTCAGATCCTGAGGATTTATTTAAATGTTTTCTACTTTCAATGGGACATAAAAATGTTGAATAGTGTGCACAGTATTGACTATCTCCCAGAGGTGAGCAGTTATCTGACTGCTTAAAGCTCTGAAACTAATTAGTACGCATTGTTTGCTCCGTTGCCATTTGACTTGATGTTATCTGTCTATAAAACGTATCTGATGAGATCAATTTCAAACCAAAGCCCTGCTGGAAAAACAAGTTCAAGCTTTATGTGCTACCTTATTTAATTAACTTTCTTTCTCCCATTGGAAAACAAAAATGTGCCAATTATGTTGTTAGACTACAAACTGGGCTGCAAAAGGCTCCCACAATGGTTTGGGTTTATTTGGTTTTTAAATTATTACCACAGTGCTGTATAAAATCAACAAAATGAATGTTATTGCATTTCATAGATTTAGGAACAGGGTGAAGTTAAAATTATGGAACTTAATCAATAGTAATTTATACTTGTTCACATTTCTAGAAATACATAATATCAAGGAAAGGTATGCCATAATAATATCTGCAGAGTACATAAATTACATGAACTGAAATCTTTTAACATAATGGCCAGCAACTATTAGATAGTCTATATTTTAATAGCAAACTATTGGAAATTCTATAGTTTTGTATCCAAATGGGCATCATTTATGCATAAGATGAAGTTTTATTAAGCAGATTTTAGAAGGCAGGAAAAGTATCATTTATATTCATCTCTTTTTTAAGTAGCAAATATGTGGGTAAAAAAAAAACCTGAATGAAAAACTAAAGCAGGAAGAAAAGACTAAATTTGCTCAAGGAACATAGAAAACTGACTAGATTTTTGTTTTAGGTACAATCAAATCTAATTCAGGGGCACAAAACAGCTGTACAGGCTGATCTATTCTAGAGTCTTATGGAATTGTGGAGTCATAGGAACAGACTCTGTAAATTGTAACCTACCAGAAGCAAGGAAGTGAAAGGTGCTAGGGATTTTCCTCAGGAACAGAGGAAACAATATTCATTCATTCATTCATTCATTCATATCAAACTGCCCATCTCCCTCAAAGATATAATATTAAATGGGTAGAAGTCAAAGGGAGAGAGTGAGAAATCTCTCCCAAAGAATAAAGAGAAAAGAAATAGAACTCAGAAAATGTATACAAATCTCTGGATTTTGTAGGAGGAAAAAGACCTCAGACATAGGGAAACAGCAGATACATGCACAAGGGAGGAAAAAAACGGAGAAGCAACATAAGTTCAACCCAAAGTCAATGGTTAGGAAAAAAGAGAAAGCAATGTGAATGGTTAGCTCAGCAGAAGGGAGCCTATAGAGATGCAGGAAATAAAGGGCAAATCTTTAAAATAGAAATAAAAAAATCTGTATAAAAAAAATAAAAGGAATCAAAGCCATGCTTTTCTTCCTCCAGTAGGATACCCAGCTCCTCAGTTATAAGGAGAATTGACAGCTTGGGAGATGCAAAGATTCAAATTGACTGGCAGCCTGATCAACCTATACAAAAAAACCTGGCATGATTAATCATGAACAAGAATCCAGTAGTTTTCAGCTGGAGGAAGAATATGGCTTACAGACCCAAGATAAAAGAAAACAGACTGAATTCAGATGGGCCAGGGTGGAAGATATCTACAGCAATCCATGAAGAGTTAAAAGAAAAACAACTATTATAATCCTATGGAGAGATAGTGGGCATTTTGGCAAAGGAGTGGGAAGAATTATATTGTTTCTGGGCCTTTAAAATATGCTTCATCTTGAAGGAGATTGCTTAGTGTGTTGCATAGGAACTCATTTCTGAAGCAGCAACTCAAGATGTTCAGAAGAACTCTTTCCCATGGAGTTTCTTGTTCACAGTTAATTTGGTTTATGTGTAACACTGTCTATGTATGTATATATGTTCATTCATTGGTTTCTTATAGTACAAAAAGTAAAGCTGTGTTTAGCTGTTCATAATTATAGGCTATATAAATATATATACTGTATGTATATATATATATATATATATATATATATATATATATATATATATATATATATATATATATTAAAAATTACATTAAAAATTGAAGAATAGCGATTCCTGGGTACATACATTTCAGTAAAAAAGGAAAGCGATCACCAGGAAGTAAAACACCAAGGTTTTAATAGATAAAATCAAGCTTTCGATGGCTAACATCTGCCATCATCGTCAGGATACAAGCCAGTTAGTGAGGAAACCTGCTTATAAGCATAGCCACACCTAAACTCTACGCATGGACCTTGTAACAGGTCCAAGCCAACTAATCCTTGTAGCCAAGGCTAGTATCCTGACGATGATGGCAGATGTTAGCCATCGAAAGCTTGATTTTATCTATTAAAACCTTGGTGTTTCGGGTTTTCTCCCGCGTAAAATTGGAAGTGTCTTGGCAACGTTTCGACGAAGTCTCATTCGTCATCTTCAGGCTGGTGTTTTCAGCTTTTTCAGCTTCGTGCTTTGAGCAGCAATGTGTGGTCTTAGCTGTTTCTTCCTTTTAACTGCCAGTGGGGGTATGAACTGATTGGGTGGGAGCGTGGCTGTTTTCTGATTGGGTGGAGGTGTGTTCTGAATGGTTAGGGGCTTGGCTGTGCTCTGATTGGCTGGGGAGTGTTCTGTTTGGTTGTGCTCAGGTTAGTCTGAGTTGCAGAGGGGTTTAAGATTTTGGGCTGCCTTGCTATTTTTTGGCTTCTTGTTCGTGGTTGTGTCTCCTTTTCATGGAGGGTGTCAGTTTGCTTCATGTATGGATTGGAGGGGTTTAAAGTGGCTAATGATGCAGCTATGGTCTGGCTTCTGGTTTGTGGTCGTGTCTCGTCATCGGTGTGGCTTTGGGTTTGTTTTTTGCGTGGATGTGTGGTGGTGACATCCTGTGTGGTTTTTGTGAGTGTGGGTCTGGTATCATTTTTTGTGTTAGGGAGTCGTTTGTCAATAAGGGGTCCAAATGTGGTAGGCGGGAGGCATCACTCGATGTGTTCAGCTGTGTGGGCTTTTTTCTATATCGTGGACCTTCTCTGATTATTCTGTTATTAAAATGTTCACTTTGGCAATGGTCTGGTATTTTTAAAGTCAATTGCATCGTACATGTGGCTTAAGGTGTTGGACCAGGGAAGATGTTTGGTTCTCTTTTTTGACTGAGTCTTATGTTCTCAATGCGTGCACTTATTCTTCTGTTGGTTTGTCCGATGTATGTGGTGGGACAAGTGGTGCATGGGATTTCGTATACTCCTTGATTTTCTAATTCAATTTTATCTTTGGGGTTTCTAAGGATGGTGGGTATTTTTCTGTTTGTGCAGAATGCTGTTTTGATGTTGTGTTTATGGAGGATCTTACTGATTCTGTCTGTGGTGCCTTTTATGTATGGGAGGAGGGCTTTGCCATTTTCTTGTTCTTTGTCTTGGATTTTAGTGGGTGTTTCTTTTTGGATTAGGTTTGTAATCTTATTTCTATGGAATCCATTGGATGTTAGTACATGGGTGAGAGTGTGTAGTTCGGGTTTTAGGTGTTGTTCGTCAGCTAAGCGTTTTGTTCTGGAGATGAGTGTCTTGGCTACAGAGTTGATCTGTGCTGGGTGGTGGTGTGAGAGAGAATGCAGATAGCGGTTTGTGTGTGTTTTCTTCTGGTAGATGGTGTGTCCTAGGGAGCCATTGGATTTCTTGTAGACTAAGACATCCAGGAAGGGAAGTTGGTTGTTAGCTTCTGTTTCATGGTGAACTGTATTTTGGGGTGTAGGCTGTTGAGGTGTGTGAGGAAGTTGTCCAGTTTTTCTTTCCCATGTGGCCAGATTATGAAGGTGTCGTCTACGTATCTGAGCCAGAGTTTGGGTTTGTGATCCGATGTTTCTAGAGCTTGGGTTTCAAAGTGTTCCATGTAGAGGTTTGCAATGACAGGTGAGAGGGGTGATCCCATGGGTGCTCCTTCTGTTTGTTTGTATTTTTGTCCATTATAGATGAAGTATGTGTTGGATAGGCAGTGGTTGGTCAGATATAAGATGTGTTTGGGGGGGTTATATTTGTTTTGAATAGCTGTCAAGGCTTCTTTGATAGGCACTTGGGTGAAGAGGGATATGACATCGAAGCTCACTAGTAGGTCGCTGGGCTGTAAGTTTTGTTTCTTTATGATCTCTATAAACTGGAATGAGTTTTGTACGTGTGAGGTGATGGATTCTGCATAGGGCTGTAGTTGTTTGGCGAGATATTTGGCTAGGTTTTGTAGAGGTGAGCCTATGGAGCTGACTATAGGTCTGAGTGGGGTTCCTTCGTTGTGTATCTTGGGGAGACCATAGAGTTTGGGGCATCTGGATGATTTCTCTCTGGGAATGATTCTTTGCTGGATCTCTTCGCTAATAGGGGAGGCTTTTATTTTGGATCTGGTGGTTTTTTCCAGGTAGGTGGTGGGATCTGTGTTTAGGGGTTGTATGTGGAGTCTTGGAGTAGGTTGGTTAATTTGGTTTGGTAGTCAGATGTGTTCATAACCACCGTGGCATTGCCCTTGTCTGCTGGTAGGATTATTATGCTGGTGTCTTCTTTCAGGTTAAGTAGTGCTGTCTGTTCCTCTTTGGTTAAGTTGCTTTTGGGTGGCTTGCTTGTGCAGAGGATGTTGGTGATTTCGAGTCTGATTCTGTTAGCATCGTCGGGGTTGATTTTGGTCAGGCTGGGTTCAACTCCACATATAATGGTTTCAGTGGGGATGTGTTTGGGAGTGACTGCAAAGTTGAATCCTTTGGAAAGGACATTGGTTTCGGCTTTGGTGAGGATCCTATCTGAGATGTTAGGCACTGTTTGTTTCATGTGTGGCTGTGAGGGAGGAGGGGTTTGTTTCTGGCATTCTTGTAGTCTTCGGAGTTTGTTGTTGTGGTATCTGTCTTGAGGGTGGTCGTTGTTTCGGCTCTCCAGACGGCGAGGTTGTTTGGATTGGTCCAAAGTGCGGGCGCTTGGATCTTGTTGCCTGAGTTAAAGGTGGGAGTGTTGAGGAGACTCTTTGTTAATTTATGGATTCATAGAAATAAGATTAACAACCTAATACAAACAGAAACCCCACTAAAATCCAAGACCAAAACACAAGAAAACGGCAAAGCCCTCCTCCCATACATATAAGGCACCACAGACAGAATCAGAAGATCCTCCATAAACACAACATCAAAACAGCATTCTGCACAAACAGAAAAATATCCACCATCCTTAGAAACCCCAAAGATAAAATTGAATTAGAAAATCAAGGAGTATCCGAAATCCCATGCACCACTTGTCCCACCACATACATCGGACAAACCAACAGAAGAATAAGTGCATGCATTGAAGAACATAAGAACTCAGTCAAAAAAGAGGAACCAACATCTCCCCTGGTCCAACACCTTAAAGCCACAGGACATGAAATTGACTTAAAAATACCAGAACCATTGCCAAAAGTGAACATTTTAATAACAGAATAATCAGAGAAGCCATCGAGATAGAAAAACGCCCACACAGCATGAACAAGCGAGATGATACCTCCCGCCTACCGCCATTTGGAAACCCGCCCTTATTGACAAACGACTCCCTAACACAAAAAATGATACCAGACCCACACTCACAAAAACCACACAGGAGGTCACCACCACACATCCACGCAAAAAACAAACCTAAAGCCACACCGATGACAAGACACGACCACAAACCAGAAGCCATACCACAGCTGCATCATTAGCCACTTTAAACCCCTCCAATCCATACATGAAGCAAACTGACACCCTCCATTAAAAGGAGACACAACCACGAACGAGAAGCCAAAAAATAGCAAGCAGCCCAAAATCTTAAACCCCTCTGCAACTCAGACTAACCTGAGCACAACCAAACAGAACACTCCCCCAGCAAATCAGAGCACAGCCAAGCCCCTAACCATTCAGAACACACCTCCACCCAATCAGAACACAGCCAAGCTCCCACCCAATCAGTTCATACCACCACTGGCAGTTAAAAGGAAGAAACAGCTAAGACCACACATTGCTGCTCAAAGCACGAAGCTGAAAACACCAGCCTGA